>NW_028261393.1:7144801-7329801 GCF_051295495.1 Thamnophis sirtalis
GGGGTTTTCAGCTGGAGGCGTTCGATGTCGGCCGTGGATTGTTCGGAGAGCTCCGCTGCTCGCGCAGTCTCCACGGCTTGCACCAAGGTGATTTTGTGGTTCCGGAGCATGCGGCTGCGCAAATGCACGTCGCGGACCCCGCATACAAACTGCTCCACGAGGTTCTCCTCCAGGTCTCTAAAAACTGGCTGATGGATTCGTTGGGCTTCTGCACTCGGCGGCGGAAGGTGAAACGGCGTGCGATCAAAGAGGGTGAGGGAGCATAGTGGTCCCTCAGCCTGGACATCAGCTCGTCCCACCCAAGTTTGTAGGCTGGCCTCGGGGCGGCCAGGGCTCTCGCAGAGGCGAACATGGAAGGCTCACAGCAGGACAAGAAGAAGCTGCATTTCTCCTCGTCGGTCTGTGCCTGGTTCTTCGATGCGATTAAGTAGCACTCGAAGCGCTCCATGAAGCCGTCCCATGATTCTCCGGCGGATCCGAATGGCGCGAAAGGAGGAAGCGCTGATGCCATCGTGGTGTGGAGCCAGAGAGGGGAAGAAAGAGGGCGGAGAAAATTTTGCGTTCGCTGCCGGAGTTCTCGGCCTGAGGATAGCGTTCGTGCTAGTTCAGACGCGGTGGCAGCTGGCTTGTTCTTCTCCGTGGTCGCGGGAATCGGGATCCCACCTTCGTCGCCAGTTTTGCATCTTGGAGCGGAGGGAAGGGGCGCGACAAACGGGTATGCAACAGCAACCTTTATTAAAAACAGAGTGACTACGATTCAACGTGGCGTGGTTCGCGCCAAACATTTATACCTCCGGGTTTGAACGAGGAGCCAATGGGGCGTCGAGTAGCTCGACCAATCAGGGCGAGGATTGAACCGGCTCCGCCCGGGAACCAATCAGAAGGGAGTCCTTTATTCCCGCGCTTGTATTTCCCGCGCTAGTATTCAACATTTCCCACATGCCATTAAACTTCCCTTGTTTCTTTGCTTCCTCTGCCGGCACTCCAGGAAATTCAAAGAACAGGGATGGCTCTACTACCATTAATGTTCAGGTATTTCTCAGATCATTCATATCTTGCTATGGCGGCTTAAACAGCAGCCCAAACAGCAAACAGCAGAGTGCAACTAGAATACTGCATCCAGTTTTGGTCACCATGTTATAAAAAAGATGTTGAGACTCTGGAAAGAGTGCAGAGAAGAGCAACAAAGATGATTAGAAGACTGGAGGCTAAAACATGTGAAGAACGGCTGCAAGAACTGGGCATGGCTAGTTCAATGAAAAGAAGGACTAGGGGAGACATGATAGCAGTGTTCCAATAACTCAGGGGCTGCCACAAAGAAGAGGGAGTCAAGCTATTCTCCAAAGCACCTGAAGGCAGGACAGGAAGCAATGGATGGAAACTAATCAAGGAGAGAAGCAACGTAGGACTAAGGAGAAACTTCCTAACAGTGAGGACAATCAACCAGTGGAACAGCTTGCTTTCAGAACTTGTGGGTGCCCCATCGCTGGAGGTTTTTAAGAAGAGATTGGACAACCGTTTGTCTGAAATGGTGTAGGGTTTCCTGCATGGGCAGGGGGTTAGGACTAGACTTCCCAGGTCTCTTCCAACTCTTTTACTCTGTGTACTCTGTACACCACTTGTTAGGTAAGCTCCCCGTTGGGAGAGCAAGTACGTTCAGAGAAGCATTGTGAGAGTTGTGTTGGAGAACACATAAACTGGCATACACTGCAGTTTAAATAGGCTTTTAATTTCATGGAAATAGAGGTATAAGAGTCCATCAAACAGTCCAAGTCATACATGGATAAGACAGTCAGTCATCAACGTCTTTCAGTTAAGGGATAATCCAAATAACATAGTCCAGTAACATATAATCAGTTCAGTACTCAAAGTTTGCTAGCAGTTGCAAAACTTACAATAGCTCACGGCACTTTCTAACAGCCAGCTTCCAAAACACTCAGATCAGCCCAGCATCTAACAAACAGAGAGCTACCAGTCATTCTGGCTCCCTCTTATGGCCGATTGAGGAAACAGCAACCAATCACATTTTACAGTTATGATTTAAAGAAATAGGTATAGCATTGTTACATGATTTATATATTGCCAACCCAACCATTAGATTATATTCCTAACACAACTGATTGCAGCATTTGCAAACAACGGATCCCACTAAAGTGACTTTTTCAATGCAGCTGCACATCGTTTTTCTATGTTCAAACCACCTGTGTTCTGACTTCCTTACAGAAGACAAGAACATTGTTGTGCAAAGTGGGGCACCTGCTGGTCGAGGTCGAGAAAATAGCTGTAACAGAATGATTCTTAAAAGTTCTGTCTGTTTTGAAAAATGGGCAGAGAGCTTCAATTGTACCATTGTGGCCATCTTGATTTTTTGGGGACTACACACATTGCAGACCATGCTTGCAATGAATGACACTTACAGACATGAGCCTTTCGGACTGATGTTATGCAGCTGGCTGAGGAATCTTTGCAGGTCACGTTCTCTCCAACACAACTGTATTCTCCGTGGCATGTGTTACACTGCAGGCAAAACACTAGGAAGAAAAGAAGAAAAATTACTCACGGCGCCTTTAAGACTGTAGTACTTCCCTTAAGACAAGTGAACTTCAATTTCCCATGCCTCTGTTATGCACTTATTTAATGCGACAGAGAAAGAAATAACATGGATTGGATAAGAAAGAGGACAATAAAGGCAGAGTATATTAAAAATGTTCCATATATTTTAAAATCTGTGCCCTGTGAGCTTGCGAGTTGTTTGACAGTGACGTGAGTGGCACATAAATTTAATAAATAAAATAAAAAAATAAAATACAATTTCTATGCCTAAAAGAACTAGTTTTGCATGCATTATAAACCATGCCACAAAAGGATGTTTGGAAAATCCAATTGTTATTAAAAGAACTTTTTAACACCCAGTTTCAGGAGCCAGAAATGTGAAGCTGGGTTCATCTTTACTTTTGCCTTTTCTATCTCTTCTACATTCATCAGCGTAGCGAATCATCCTGCCTCTGCAATTACATGGCAGAGAACATGGAGGACTAGAAACTTTCTGTTGAGAGAGGCGCTTTTAAATTTAAACCAGAGGTGGGTTCCTACCGGTTCGCACCAGTTCAGTAGAACCGGTTCATCAAATCTACCGAACCGGTTAGAAGAGGTTCCACCAGTGGACCCGGAAAGCAGGCCACAACTACAGAAGAGGTTCCAAATTTTTTTGAAACTCACCATTGATTTAAACCCAGAGTTTTAAGAGAATTGGGAGGGGGTGGTATGTGGAACCAAGACGAAAGTCTGGTTTTGTGTCTAATTATTCTGTTTTCTTGTCACTTCCATCATCTTGGAAGAAACTAAATGATGTTTATGTGAAATCTAAGGTAGCCTTTTAAAGGGTGGAGTTCTGTTGTGCTATTTATCTACTTTCGGCAAGTAGAAACATGTCTTCTCAGCTTCACTATTAGGCCACATTATTATAATTATTGCCAGTAAACCTATCCCTGTTCAGATAGTTCAGGAAACATACGAGACTGGATTGCATCTTGCAATAAACTCTTGATCGAGTTGATTATTGAATAACTTGCAGTGTAAGTAACTTGCTAAGCCAGCAACCACCTTCTGCAATCCTGGATTTATATAACGCATTAATCCAAACTATAAAGCCAGGTTATTGCAATACGTGAGTTTAATCTCAAAAAGGGATCAAGTGACCCCGGGACACAGCAACCGTCATAAATGTGAATCTGTTGCCAAGCACCCTAATTTTGATCATGGCACCATGGGGATGCGGTAAGGGCTGTAACAGTGAAAAAACGGTTGTAAGTCACTTTTTTTTTACAGTCCAATTGTTGGTTTTCAGATCATCTTGACTTGCTGCTTTCTATATTTGTTAATTCCTGAGGGTGACCTGGGTGTAACAATTCCCACGTGCCTTCAATTTTCCTATCCAGCTGCCAGTGTTCACCACTAGCATGCAAATGCAAGAAAACATCTTCATAAGGAAAGCATATTTCCATTATAAGTAAGGCATGTTTTCTTACAAGTACCGTGTTTTCCCGAAAATAAGACAGGGTCTTATTTTCTTTTGACCCCCGAAATAAGCACTTGGCCTTATTTTCGGGGAGGTCTTATTTTTTCTGAGGTGCAGGAGGCGGTGAGTGTGGTCACTTCATGGCTGCTGTTGTGTTGTCATATTTTGGGGAGGGCTTATTTTCAGGGGAGGGCTTATTTTAGCGCATGCACTCAAAAGCCCAATTGGGCTTATTATCCAGGGAGGGCTTATTTTCAGGGAAACATGGTATGCCCCACTGAATTCAGTGGGGAATTGTCAAAAGCTAGTGAATGGAGTTTGCGATCCGATGTACAATTATGCATAAATAATCCCCATTGGACATTGATGGCTGAACCAGCCAACAATATATTCTATTATTTTGAGTAGCATCAGAATATTCTCCTGCTTTTTCCCAGCGGCATTAAGTATTCTGAAAATCCATCAATTCTATTTAAGCTATTTAACTTTTTAAAAATCGAGCAGTGACTTAAAAAAAGAAAGAAATATTTTACATATCAAGTTACTTACAGTATACATTGCAACTACCCTAAACTAAAACACATTGAAGACATCTAACTGTCTCTTCTCACTTTTCAGATGACTTGTTCATTTTGCACCATAGATGGGAAAGAAGCAGCTAAATTTATTTTTCACCTGCTAAAAGATAAAATAGGTTTTGTTTATCTGCAGGCTGGACGCAGTGTCTGCCTACTGATTGACAGGACAAAGCTTAACATTCATGGCAACATTAGTAATATTGATATTATTATATCATAATGTGTTTTCTTTCAAACCTGTCAAACCTGTTGCAGATATTCTTGCCGTATTATTACAGTTTATACGTGCTCAATAATTGCCCTGTTATTGCAACTGGATACAAGCAATGCGTTGAGCGTTATCATGCTTTCTTCCAAATGTCCACAGATCTTGGGTTGGCCAACCTCAACGGGTGGTGGAACAGCCCTAAGTGCTACAAGCAATTATTAAGATGCAACAATCCATCAAACTTGTTGATTTTACTTTGCACAATGATGTCTTATCAGGTTTTTTTTATTTTCTGGTAAACTGAATTGGATTGCAACCTACATTAGATGTCTATGGAGATTCTCAGTCATCCAGGTCATGGTCCAGTCTACAACACAACAGTCGCAAGAAGGCTCCACACTCATTTGTCGAGGATAAGAAGCAAAAAGCCTGCCGAGTCCTTCCCTCTTTCCTGCCGACGTCTCCTGCCATGTTCTCTCTCCTCACACGATCTGCCTGTGCTGGGCTTCGTAGAGGATTTGGCACCCGCCTCACAGAATCACGCTAAAGTGGTTGTACTTGGTGATTCTGGTGGAATTGGCCAGCCTCTCTCCCTCTTGCTGAAGAACAGTGACACTGATGACACAGATAAACCTCCAGGTGGCCTTAACGACTCTCTAAAACAATGCAAATGACCAGCTGTCTGCAAGGAGTGTAAATCCTTTCATTCCCCACCATCCTGTCGAAGCTGAAGAAGCTTCTTGGATGAGAAGCGAAACGTTTGCAAGGAAAAACTAAAAAAATAATCCAGTTGCTTCTTGAAAAAAGCACCTTTGGGATAATCTACACTAGGTGTTTCAGTTGAAATATCCTCCAACTTCAGCATTCAATATTCCGGAATTTCTGGGATTTCAACTCCCAGAATTCCCAAGCTAGGATGCTGGCTGGAGAATCCTTGGAGTTGAAATCCATGCATCTTAAACTCAGCTATCCCTGTGAATTGAAATCAACGTAGGGAGGTTGGGGAAAAAATGACCTAAATCAATGTCCATCTGAGATTCTCAGTCATGGTTGTCCCAAAGGTGCATTTTCAAAATGCAATTGGATTTTGTTGTTTCCTTGAAGATGTTTCGCTTCAGCAGTTCCAAGAAGATTCCACAGCCATTTGCGCTATTCAGGTGACTCTGAGGTCACAGATAAACCTTCCAAGTGGCCTCAAGGACTCTCAGAAAGAGCACGAACGACCAGAGGACTGTAAGGTATATCAATCCTTCCATCCGCCACTATTCAGACGGGACGGAAGAAGCTTCTTGGATGAGAAGGGAAACGCTTTCAAGGAAAAACAAAGCATCTTTGGGACCTATATAAACAGTCTTATATTGCTGAAGGTAAAGTCCCTTCTGAAGCAAGACATTTACTTCTAATACTCTGAACGTGTTAGAAGAGAGTTTCTCAACCCTGACATCTTTTAAGATGTGTAGATTCCAACTCCCAGAATCCCCAAGCTAGCATGCTGGCTGGAGAATCCTTGGAGTTGAAATCCGTGCATCTTAAAGCGGCCAAGATCGAGAAACACCGAGTTGGAAAGCAGAACAGATGGGAAAGTTAGAGGTGGTAATAAAATTTCGCTTCAGTGAAAATGTAAAACGGATTCTCCTGCAGCACAGACCAATAAAGCATCATGTAAGAAAGGCCACAAGAGTTTTGATGAAGAGAGCTTTCTCCTGAAAAAAAGTGGCGTACCACTTCCCCCACCCCCACCCCAAGTCACAAATCCAAAACAAAAGTAAAAATTCTTCCATCAGTAAAAGAGCTACGGAACTTATAAGGAAAGTAGAATGATTGTTTTTTAAAAAATAATTTTTGTTAAACAATTTTCTTCATTTTCATCTTTACAACACTTCAGTATCAAACGGTATACTATGTATGTATGTATGTATACTGAAGTGTTGTAAAGATGAAAACTGTGATATAAAATGAAGAAAATTGTTTAACAAAAATTAAACAAAAATGTTTGTGTGTATCTATATCTGTCTGTCTGTTTGTCTGTCTGTCTGTCTGTCTGTCTATCTATCTCTCTCTCTCTCTATCTATCTATCTATCTATCTATCTATCTATCTATCTATCTATAATATATAAAAGAATATATATATATATATAAAAATGTATATATATATATATATATATATATATATATATTCTTTTATATATACTAAATAGAAATATACTAATATGTAAACAATGAATATATATATATATATATATATATATATATATATATATATATATATATATATATATATATATATATATATATATATATTCATATATATGTTGTATTTGTGCTGATAAATAACAACACAAATGTAACAAAGGCAACAGTAAAAATATTGGGTTTCTGTCTGGATGGTCTCTTGTGATGAGCCGATGGACAGAGAATGGAAGCAGTGAACTTCCTCCCATATTTGGGCATACCAGTGGTTGTGACTTATATATATCCCTAAGGCTTCTGCCTAAGATGTAATCAGCACAGGTTCGAATCCCAGTAAGGGTCTGGCTAGCTGATGAGAGCTAAATAGCTTGAAATAGATCTATACTAGTCTCCCTTTATTTATTTATCAGCACACACACACACACACACACACACACACACACACACGCGTAATACATTTTATCGCATCTTATCATACTGTAATGTTATATATTCTTCAACTACCCTTATATTTATACTTATTTCTGTTTTCTAAGTACTTAAGCATCTTTCTTTGTTAATTTCCTAATCTTTGCTTCTAATCAATTGTACCAGAAAGTAGAATAATTCTGATAAGTTGAACTAAAGCAGAGTATGAGAGTTGCAATTGGCCCTTGAATAGCAATAAAATGGAGTCTACCAAGGCACCCAGTCCCGTTTTACCTTGGCTGAGGAGGGTGAGGAGCAGCACCGTTAGCAGGTTCTTAGCCATCTTGAGATGCCTCTAAGTTCCCCCTTAGTATCCTGCTCCCAGGACGTGGCCAGCTTCTCATGAGCTTCTAAATATTCCTGGCTGAACATTCCCTTCTATATGGACCTGCCCAAAAACCAAATACCTGTCTGGGTTTTCATTGGTCTCGAGCTAAGATCCTCCTCTGTCCCAAGGAGTGAGAAAGGGCAGTTTCACCTCTGGCATGTCAGCAGCCATCCCAGAGGATGCTCTGCAAGAAATCCACCCAGTATCAGGATGAGTCACCGTTGGAATTCATCCGGAGCTCCTGAAAGCATCCCAAAGGACACAGGGGAAGCTGAAGCACATCAGGAATCCAATCCAGCTGGTTGGAATGAGAGGGAGGAGAAAGAGAGGGAGAGAGAGAGAGAGAACAACCTGGCAGGGAATGGGAGAAAACAAGAAAGAAGAGAAAGGAATGAGGAGTAAGTCCGGAAAGAATGCTTCCCGGGTAGTCCCTGACTTATGGACACCGTTGAGATCTGAAGTTCCATTGCAAAGTGAGACTCATTAGATCCTGCTAAAGGAAAGGAAAGAAGAGGAGAGAAGAGGAAAGGAGAAGAGAGGAAAGGAAAGGAAAGGAAAGGAAAGGAAAGGAAAGGAAAGGAAAGGAAAGGAAAGGAAAGGAAAGGAAAAATGCATTCCAGCATGCAGTGTCTTCATGGGAGCAAAATGAAAGAGGCCAGTCGTTTGAAGCATTCAATCCATTGGAATAGTGCGGAAGGGACCATGGAGGTCTTCTAGTCCATCCCCCTGCTCAAGCAGGAGACCCTCTACCAATCCAAACAAGTGGCTCTCCAGCCTCTTCTTAAAAACCTCCAGGGATGGGGCACCCACAACTTCTAAAGGCTCCACTGGTTGATTGTCCTCATTTTTAGGAAGTTGATCCTTAACTGCTTCTCTCCTTGCTTAGTTTCCAACCCTTGTTCCTTATCCTGCCCTCTGATGCTTTGGAGAATAATTTGAACCCCTCTTCTTTGTGGCAGCCCCTCAATTATTGGAGCACTGCTACCAGAGGTGGGTTCCTACTGGTTCGCACCGGTTCGGTAGAACCGGTTCATCAAATCTAGCAAACCGGTTAGAGGAGGTTCCACCAATGGACCCGGAAAGCAGGCCACACCTACAGAAGAGGTTGCAAAACTTTTTGAAACCCACCACTGAGTCTGCTCCCATGTCACCCCTAGTCCTTCTTTTCTCTAAACTGGCCATACTCAAATTCTGCAACCGTTCTTCATATGTTTTAGTGTATGTTCCAGGCCTTGAATCATCCTAGCTGCTCTTCCCTTCATTTTTGTCCAAAGTCCCAACATCTGTTTTGTAACTTGGTGACCAAAACTGGAAGCTGTATTCCAGGTATGGGTCTTACCAAGGTTTTATAAAGCGGTACTAATACTTTACGGGATTTTGATTCTGGTACTAATACTTTACAGGATTTTGATTAGCCAAGGGAATGGCTAATCAGTCTGGCAAGATTCTTGTAAATAAACTGCTTTGGCTTGTTCACCGAATTGTTGTTGGTTCCTTGTGTCTGACAGGTTGCTAAGTGAGTTGTGCACAATGTTGCCATCTTTTTTTGTCCCACTTGCTTGGTCGTTAAGCAAACCTGGCTTCCCCCATTGACTTGGCTTGTTGCAAACTGGCTGCCAGAGTTGCAAATGGTACTCAGCTGGCCCAAGGATGCTGCGTTTGACATAAACACAGGCCAGTTGCCAAGCAGCCAAATTGTGATTGTGTGACTATGGGGATGTTGCAGCGATTGTAAGTCTGAGGACCGGTATTTTTTTCAGCACTATCAGTGGTGGGATTCAGCCAGTTTGCACCACTTCGGGAGAACCGGTTGTTAACTTTCTGAGCAGTTTGGTGATTGGAAGAAATCATTAGATCAGAGAACCGGTTGTTAAATTATTTGAGTCCCACCACTGAGCACTATTGTTCTTAGGGTTCCAGGTAATAGACCCATAGTAAGCAAAACTCCGAGGCAGTTAGATTTCTCAAAAAATAGCTTTATTTGGATCTATCATACTGGCACAGTTTGATTGATTGATTGATTTTTATTATATTTATATGCCGCCCTTTTCCCCCGAAGGGGACTCAGGGTGGCTCACAATTCAAATCAGGGAAGGGGGGTACAGATAGAAAATAAAAAGATGAAACATAACAATATATAATTTAAAAACACACAACAGTCATACCATTCGAGACGGGGGCAACAGCTCTTTAGCCCCAGGAACAGCCAGGTTTTAAGGGCTTTGCGGAAGGCCTGGAGGGTGGTGAGGGTTCGAATCTCCACGGGGAGTTCGTTCCAGAGGGTCGGAGCAGCCACAGAGAAGGCTCTCCTCCGGGTAGTCGCCAGTCGGCATTGGCCGGCGGATGGAATTCGAAGGAGGCCTAATCTGTGGGATCTAATCGGTCTAGTGGAGGTGATTGGCAGCAGTTCTGGTGAAAACTGAAAGTTTCCCACAGTTTTCACCTAATTAAAAGTAAACGTTTTTCCCTTTCCCCAAACAATCAGTCACATGGTCCAATCGAAGTGCTGTCTGGTTACTGGGTAACATCATTCCTCCTCTCTCTGACCAGGTGTGAGAATGTCCTTGGTTCCCAAGAGAAAGTATTTTGCTTTGACTACACAATCCCTGCTATCTCTATTCCTTCCTCCCTATCCCTCAGCTCCAGTGTGGCAAGACTGAAGCTTCAAAATGGCTTCGGTCAGTTCGGCTTCAGGGTTGACGATTGTAACATTGAATGGCAACTAAACGAACAGATGCAAATTAAGGACTACTCTCCGAATGCTAAGATGGTGTCGATGCCAAGCTGCCAACCTCTTATTCACACCCCTGGCAAAGCTTGCTTAGTTTAAATCTGGGGTTTGGGTTGACTTGGCATCTTATGTAAACACAGGGTTAGTTTCTGGTTCAACACGTTGAGCAAACCCCGAAAAAAGGATACCGGTGTTGGATGTTGCAATGCCATACTCTTTCATCTCAAGGACTTTCGGTGGAAGAGCTAAAGCTGGACAGTATCCCAACAACCTGCCTCTTATATCACCCTAGTTCTGAAACCGGGCTGTGTTAGCACCGTGAATTCAAACGTTTTAAGGAAAGCGTGTTGAAACACATGGGGTGCACACAGGGGGACCAAACTCAACTCTGTCTACCCTTGGTAAGCTGTTTAGAGTCTGTTTCACTGGAGCAGCCAAGAGTATTGTGGCCCGCCAGCAACCGGTAGAGCTGGCAGCAGATTCGGACAGTGAGGAGGTTGGGAAGGAACATGGGCCAGTCCTGGAGTCTGGGGAAGGCTCAGATGAGGCAGAGAGGGGACCAAGGCCATCTGATAGTCTATCCTTGGTAAGCTGTTTAGAGTCTGTTTCACTGGAGCAGCCAAGAGTGTTGTGGCCCGCCAGCAACCGGTAGAGCTGGCAGCAGATTCGGACAGTGAGGAGGTTGGGGAGGAACATGGGCCAGTCCTGGAGACTGGGAAAGGCTCAGATGAGGCAGAGAGGGGACCAAGGCCATCTGATAGTTATTTCCTGCCTTTCGAGTCTCCAGAGCCTTCGGAGTCTGACATCAGCGAAGCAGAAGAACTACGGGAGCCTGTTCCCCAGAAGGCAAGAACAATGAAGAAAACAGGGTTGAGTTGGGAGTAAGGCTTGGAGATGATTGGCCCCTCCCATAAGACGTAAAAGAAGAGCAAACTGGATGTGAACTTTTGCAGGAAGCAATCAGTTCATCTGGTCGGTTCAAGCTTTGACTCTGTGCTAAGTTTGGCCTTGCTCTGCAATTGGCAGTTAGGTCTCTGGCTGCATTCCAAGGGAGATAAGGTGGGTGTTTATCAACCTTCCCCTGAAAGAGTGTGGCAACTCGAGCAGACATCTGTCAGAACCTTCACAGACTCTTTGTGAAGCCTTGGGGATGACCATAATTTGCAGCTGTATAAATAAAAGAGGGTTTTTGGCACTAAGATTACAATTTATGCTTTATCTGGAAGCCTAGGTTAGAGCAGAGAGTCCCTGAACTGAATAAACTAGAAACCAAAACAGTCGTTTCCAGGATGTTCTTGTAGCACAATCAGGCCTGGCAACTCCGGAAAAGATGTAGCTGCTTTAAAGAGCTGCAGATAAGTGTGATGTGAGCACTCCTGGGTGTACCAAAGCATTTAGGCCTTTAGCTTGAAAGCGCTGCATACCCTATTGTGTGTTTACTAAAAGACTACTTTAAATGTTGGATACATGGGAAAAGATTTGGGTAAGAAATGTAAAATTTACACAAGTCCAAAATTTGAGAGAAAACTTTTGTAAGATGTTTTATAGATGGCATTTAGATCCTTAAAAAACTGGCCTCTATGTATCCGAATTTACAACCTAAATGCTGGAGATGTGATTGCCTCGATGCTACATACTATCATATATGGTGGACTTGTAAAAAGGTAAAAGCATTTTGGATAAAAATATGGTGGATTATGCAAAATGTTCTTTAAAAAAGGATAAAGTTTACCCCTCGGTTATTCTTGTTAGGTATAATTACTGATTGTACAGTTATAGAGATTAACTTGATTTTGCATTTAATAACGGCAGCAAGACTGTTGGTGGCGCAATACTGGAAGAAGGAAGATTTGCCTACTATTCAAGAA
Organism: Thamnophis sirtalis; assembly: GCF_051295495.1. Lineage (NCBI taxonomy): Eukaryota > Metazoa > Chordata > Lepidosauria > Squamata > Natricidae > Thamnophis > Thamnophis sirtalis. Next base: position 7,157,192 of record NW_028261393.1, read on the forward strand.
TGGACATTAAAAGTAACAAACCTAGCAGAGATGGCTAAAATATCAGCATATCTCAAGGACCATTCCAATGAGAGATATAAACTGGAGTGGAGAAGATGGATTGACTATACTCAAAATAAGTATGGGACTAAGAAATTCCAGATAGTTTACGACTGAAGAAACAAGGAATGATGTAATCTGTTTAGAGCTAGCCTAGCAAAGAGGAGTTAAAGCTCAAATGAAAGATGATACTAACTTTTTTTAAAGTTTATCTTAGAATATCTTTGTTAAAGATTTATACTCTGTATTGGTTCTGGGACGTCGGGGGGGGGGGGAAGGTTGGGGGGTTGGGGAGGGGAGGGGGAGGGAGGTAAATATTTGTAAAAGTTTTTTTTTCAAAATTTTCAATTTAAAAAAAAGGTTTTGTTTGTGTGGTTGCTCCTGTGAGCAGAGGATATCCCTAATTTAGGAGGCACCAGGAAATCTCCAGTGGCTTTAATGCTGATTCAGTTTCCACTTTTTTTTAATTGATGCCTCTGTTCAGGTGATGGACAGATAAAAAACACTATCTCGCTGGATAGGGTTCCACAAGGTCAGATGTGTGAGTCAGCTGCAGGAATAGAGTTTGATATCAACTTAGAAAGGGACATGGTGACTCAGTGGCTAAGACGCAGAGCTTGTCAATCAGAAAGGTCGGGAGTTTGGCGGTTCGAATCCCTAGTGCCATGTAACTGAGTGAGCTCCCGTGATTTGTCCCAGCTTCTGCCAACCTAGCAGTTCGAAAGCACGTAAAAAATGCAAGTAGAAAAATAGGAACCACCTTTGGTGGGAAGGTAACAGCATTCCGTGTGCCTTTGGCATTTAGTTATGCCAGCCACATGACCATGGAGACGTCTTCGGACAGCGCTAGATCTTCGGCTTTGAAACGGAGATGAGCACTGCTCCCTAGAGTCAGGAACAACTAGCACATATGTGCGACGAGAACCTTTACCTTATCAACTTAAATCAGAGCCGGAGTTTAAAGCTAGAGTAGCTCAGATTTGCATACAACCCCATATTTCCCAGATCTCCTTATGACTGGGATTCCTTCCAACAGGGGTCTCCAACCTTGGCAACTTTAAGACTTGTGGACTTCAACTCCCAGAAGTCCACAAGTCTTAAAGTTGCCAAGGTTGGAGACCCCTGTTCTAACTGACAGGACACACAGCCTTCCCTTTCGTTTATCCTATCTGAGTTGCAAAAATCCAGGTAAGCATTAGAGGGCAGCAAAGATCCCTTTGTTGAGATCTTGTGTTCATCTGAATCAGGGGTGGGTAAACTGCCAGCATTACTACCGGTTCGGTACCCAAAAAGTTTTGCGGTTGTGTGTGGGGTCCAACAATCGGAACCTGCAAGCAAGTAGATAACCAGTCATCTTTTCCATTTTGAAGTTGGGTGAGCCCTTTTCATTAACCCCAGGATGGGAGTTAAGTTACGTCCTCTGTCTATTCCAGTGTTTCTCAACTTTGGTGACTTTAAGACATGTGGACTTCAACTCCCAGAATCCCCCAGCCAGCATAGTGATAACTATGGGTGATAACTTCCCACAAAAGCAAGGGTCTTTCTGAAACTCTTACTAATACCATTTTCCAGCGAGTGTTAAACATTTTGGAGGTCCCTGACCAGAGGTGGCTGCAGGGATGTGTGATGAAGCATGGTCCATTGTAACTTCCACTGACAACTTCTTCCTTATGTTGGTGTGCTTGCTGCTCCTGCGTGGGTAGGACTTGACTATACATGCTTTCATATCATGAAAAGGCATCTTAATAACTAGCTGAAAGCAGATCGGCTTAACATGATGGACCCAGCTATTCGGGCCTGCAAATCATGGTTTATTGCTCAACATCTGTTACTCCAGCCACCTGGGTTTCCTCAACCCATTAATCAAATTGGCTACACGTTGCTGCCTTTTCTTGGCTGACACCATCCTTATCCTTGCTGAGAAACAAGTGATATGGAATTAAATCAGTTTTTGTTGTTGTTAGTTACAAAGTCGTGTCCGACTCATCGCGACCCACGGACAACGTTCCTCCAGGCCTTCCTGTCCTCTACCATCCCTCGGAGTCCATTTAAGCTCACGCCGACTGCTTCGGTGACTCCATCCAGCCACCTCTTTCTCTGTCGTCCCCTTCTTCTTTTGCCCTCCATCCTTCCCAGCATGAGGCTCTTCTCCAGGGAGTCCTTCCTTCTCATTAGGTGGCCAAAGTCTTAGAGTCTCCTCTTCAGATCTGGCTTTCTAAAGGGCAGTCAGGGTTCATCTTCTCTAGGACTGACCAGTTGGATCGCCTTGAAGTCCAAGGATCTCGCGGCAGCTTCCTCCAGCACCATACCTCAAAGGCCTCCATTCTTTGGCGCTCAGCCTTTCTTATGGTCCAGCTTTCACAGCCACCCATTTCAAGAGGGAAAACCACAGCCTTGACTATACACACTTTGATTGGCAGGGTGATGTCTCTGCTTTTTGGTACGCTACCTAGATTTGCCATAGCTTTGCTCCCCAGGAGCAAACGTCTTTTAATTTCTTGGCTGCGGAAGTAAAATCCGTTTTACTTCCAAGTAATAGCAATAGCAATAGCAGTAGACTTATATACCGCTTCATAGGCCTTTCAGGCCTCTCTAAGCGGTTTACAGAGAGTCAGCATATTGCCCCCAACAATCTGGGTCCTCATTTTACCCACCTCGGAAGGATGGAAGGCTGAGTCAACCCTGAGCCGGTGAGATTTGAACCGCTGACCTGCTGATCTAGCAGTAGCCTGCAGTGCTGCATTTAACCACTGCGCCACCTTGGCTCAGTAAAAATGCACAGCCCTGTTGCATAGCCCCCTTCACTTTTTGGGTATTTCCCCTTCTGCCAGATTTCAGCAACCTCAGAAGGAAAACAAACACATTGTTGGATTGCAATGCAAGGTCCTTTAATCTGATTCCAGTAGGCCTATGATTCTATGAAACTCCCTTAATTAAAAAAAACTATTAAAAAGAGAGAACATTATGGGGTAAAGGCCATCAAATTCCCAGAAAACAATCAACAACAACGCTTATTACAAAGAGATATTGCATTAAGTGATCCCTAGACTGGAATGCCAGGCTATTATTGTATTAAGAAATTACCTGCAAGGGATGATTAAAAGAACACCTTTCGCATGAGGTATTTCGGTGCAGGGTTACTGATTGGCTAGTTGCAATTCACACCCCTTTGGGAAATATTTGTGGGAATGTTAGATGGGAAGGGAATGTCCCATCTCATTCCTGCAGGCTGGATAAACCAGGGAAGTGTAAAGTATGGTATCATGAGATCTGAAAGGAAGGCTAATGCTTTACTTTAACCCCTCTTGAGTAGAGCTTTTGATGCCAACTTTCTATTGCTGTAACAGCTGCCTTCAAGGGAGTTTTTTTTTAAATTTCGTTGATGGAGGTAAGTTCAGGAGCCATGCGCTAATTCAGAGCATGCATGTGCCTTCCAGAGGCTGTCTTTAAATCTTTGGCTCCTTACAGGTAGTCAAAGAAGGACAGAGTCAGAAGGGACCCAGGAGACCATCTAGTCCAACCTCCTGCTCAAGCAGAAGACCCTTACAGAATCATGGAAGCAGAGTTGGAAGGTGCCTCAGAGGTCATCTAGTCCAACCTCCTGCTCAAGGAAGAGACCCTTACAGAATCATAGAAGGACAGAGTTGGAAGGAATCTCGGAGGTCATCTAGTCCAACCCCCTGCTCAAGGAAGAGACCCTTACAGAATCATAGAAGGACAGAGTTGGAAGGGACCTCGGAGGTCATCTAGTCCAACCCCCTGCTCAAGGAAGAGACCCTTACAGAATCATAGAAGGACAGAGTTTGAAGGGACCTCAGAGGTCATCTAGTCCAACCCCCTGCTCAAGGAAGAGACCCTTACAGAATCATAGAAGTACAGAGTTGGAAGGGACCTTGGAGGTCATCTAGTCCAACCCCCCGCTCAAGCAGGAGACCTTTACAGATCCTCGACATACAATAGTTCATTTAGTAACCATTCAAAGTGATAATGGCACTGGGAAAAAGTGACTTATGACCATTTTTCACACTTCACCCTTTGTGTCTTCACGGATTCTCTTATCTCTCTCTCTTACGGGGTTTCAATCCATTTTCTTCTGGACCTCCTGGTCCTTCTCTTAGCTTGATGGTCTTGAATTTTCTTTTGTAAAGCAGAGTTATAAACATAAGGATTTTTTTTATCCTCCTTTCGATTTGGGCTTCTTAAGTTTGTCTGATAATAATAATTATTTTTTTAAGAAAACCGATAATTGTAGGTGTAAATCTGTCCTGCACGCATGAGCAGAATTGGCCAAGATTCCCAACTTTTCTTTCAAAAAAACAGCCACAATACCCCCCTCCCCAAAAAGGATGAAAAAGATCATATGCAAGAATGCTGATCTCTTAGACTAAAGTCACTAAAACGCCATGAGGACTAGTGACCTCGTAAGGCTTGAAATATTTTAGGTGTGAGAACTTGAGCTTTCAATGGTTGCAAAACAGCCCCATGAGCTTGCAAAGGCCTTATCTGAGGAGGTTTCTGGCTAAAGAAGGCAATAATAATATTGCATCTCTAACTTACAGATGTTATCTTTTGTTCCCAGCCTTTGATTGGCCTTGATTACATAACAGTTGCCTTCTAGAACTATTTTTTTTTTTGATAAATTCCAGTTTGTCAATGTTCCACGTGAAGTGTTAATATCACTTTATAATGCCTTGGTAAGGCCACACTTGGAATACTGCATTCAGTTTTGGTCGCCACAATGTAGAAAAGATATGGAGACTCTAGAAAGAGTGCAGAGAAGAGCAACAAAGAAGATTAGGGGACTGGAGGATAAAACAGACAAAGAACACTTGCAGCAACTGGGTATGTCTAGTTTAATGAAAAGAAGGACTAGGGGAGACATGTTAGCAGTGTTCCAATATCTCAAGGGTTGCCACAAAGAAGAGGCAGTCAAACTATTTTTCAAGGCACATGAGGGCAGAACAAGAAGCAATGGGTGGAAACTAATCAAGGAGAGAAGCAACCTAGAACTAAGGAGAAATTTCCTGACAGTGAGAACAATTAATCAGGGGAACAGCTTGCCTCCAGAAGTTGTGAATGCTCCAACACTGGAAGTCTTTAAGAAGATGTTGGATAACCATTTGTCTGAAGTGGTGTAGGGGTTTCCTGCTCGAGCAGGGGGTTGAAGATCTCCAAGATCCCTTCCAACTCTTGTTATTCTATTCTAAATAACACAAAACAAGCCTCTAAATTACAAACTTAATTGTCAAGGATTCTTTGACCTGATTGGTGAATTCTCTTCTTTCTCTGCTTTCACAAAAACGTTGGCAAATGAATCTGACTTCTCCATTGACTTTGTCAAAAGCTCGCAAAAGCCAATCACGTGATCCTGGGGCACTGCAATCATCATATATATATGAGCCTGATGCCAAGCGACTGAATTTTGAACATATGACCAGATGAGGTCTACTTGTCTTTACTGTTCGGCTGTTGTTCTTGTTTTTAAATACTGATTACGTTGCAAGTCGCCCATGTGACTTCAAGATGGGTAGCATATAAATTTAATAAATCAATAAAAAAATAACTGTCCAGTGATGATTCCCAACATTATTTCAACTCTTCGTCTCTAGTATCACTCTATGTTGGTTTACAACATAGGCTGGGTACTTGAGAGACCGCCTGCTGCCAATCATCTCCACTAGACCGATTAGATCCCACAGACTAGGCCTCCTCCGAATTCCATCCGCCGGCCAATGTCGACTGGCGACTACCCGGAGAGCCTTCTCTGTGGCTGCTCCGACCCTCTGGAACGAACTCCCCGTGGAGATTCGAACCCTCACCACCCTCCAGGCCTTCCGCAAAGCCCTTAAAGCCTGGCTGTTCCGACAGGCCTGGGGCTAAAGAGCTGTTGCCCCCGTCTCGAATGGTATGACTGTTGTGTGTTTTAAATTATGCATTGTTATGTGTCTCAAAATGTGTTATTTTTGTCTGTATCCCCCTTCCCTGGTTTGAGTTGTGAGCCGCCCTGAGTCCCCTTTGGGGGAAAAGGGCAGCATATAAATATAATAAACAAACAAACAAACAAACAAACAACTCCCAGGGGTTCCAATAGAACTATAGTTTAATTCCATTTATTGAAATGTATTATCATATACCCGTGATGGCGAACCCATCGCACGCATGCCAGAAGTGGCACGCAAAGCCATCTGTTGCTCTTCCGGGTCCTGGTGCGCCGGCCAGCTGGACTTCCATGTCCGCAGAAGCGCCAGAAACTGGAAGAGGAGCCACCTGGCACACATTTGTGCATTAGGCAGCTGCTCTTTCGGTTTCTGGAATGTTCATGAGCAGCAGCTAGCTGGCCTTCGTGCACACATGCGTGCCAGAAACCGGAAAACCGGGTGCATGCATGTGTGCATGCCCCCATTTCAGCACTCGGTGCCGAAAAAGTTCACCATACACCAAATACACCCATTTAAACATAGTGCAGGATGTTGAGATAGGGGCGTGCGTGGCATCAAAAAATCCAAGATGGCGTTCAGAACCACGAAATCTTTAAAGGTTCGGAATGAGGGACGCGACCACAGGGTGAACAACAGAACAGGCTTTATTCTAAGCTAAGTATAACAGCGATTCAACTCATAACCAGCCCGCCAAAACCTTATATACACGGGCTTCAACCAATCAGAAACAAACATTCAGCCGGCAACAGCCTCCCTCGCGTCCTATCCAATCCAGACGCAGGAGGCTGTTGCTGGCCAGCACAATGGTGCTGAAATACAAGAACAGTGAAGCCATTTGCATGGCTCATACATATTCATGAACTTATGAATACTTAACACCCCTTCCCCCCAGTTCTGCGCATGCTCCGCGGGTGGAGCATGCGTAGTCTTGCAGGTAGGCGGGGCGGTGCCGGACCCGCCCTGATCTACGCAGTTCTCCACTAGTCGTCGGCGGAGGAGGACCTCCTTGTGGTAGCTCCTCCCGGAAGGGGGTGTAGCTCCAAGGCACGCCTTCTTGGGATGGCCCAGAAGGAGGGCTCAACTGTCCTGGTGAGTAGGGGCGAGGTGGCGTGTCCACTGTGATAGTGTTGTGTTTAGGAGGCGTGTCGGGAGGGAGGAACCAAGGCCTAGGTGAGAATTGTTCTGCGGCGGCTTGAGCTGATTGTGGGCGTTCCCGGCACGGGGCGCTCGGGCAGGTTGGGCCTGGTGTGGCGAAGGCCCGTGGTGTGTTCTCTCCGGCTTGAGCTCTCGGTTGTTGGCAGGAGAGGCCTGGAGCGGCGAAGGCCTCACGCTGGGATTCCGGGCAGTCGGTGCCGGCTTCGGTTGGGCCTGGGCTGCCGGCTGGCGGTGGGAGGCGTCTCCTCAATTGATCCAGGTGACGCCTCCATTGGGATCCGTCAGCCAGTCCGACTCTAAAAGAACACGGGCCAGTCAGGGCAGTCACAGTGGCTGGCACCCATCTCGTAGGCCCCGAAAATGCCCGGGCCCATACCGCGTCCCCTAATTTAAATGAACGGGAAGGGATAACCCCCAGGTTGCTCGGCTGATCCCCTGCATACAACGGATGTAGCCGGTCCAGGGGAGTCCACAGGCGCCTGCCCATCAAGAGCTCCGCGGGGCTTCGGTTGGTCGTTGGGCAGGGAGTGGAATGTTGGCTTAGCAGGTAAGCCGCCACTTTCTCCTGCCAGTCGCCCCGGTCCATGCGGCCCAGTGCCTCCTTTGCTGAGCGGACCGCCCGCTCCGCCCGGCCATTGCTGGCCGGGTGGTACGGGGCTATGGGCGCATGTCGAATCCCTTGCATGGCCAGGAACTCCTGGAACGTGGTGGACATAAATTGGGGCCCATTATCAGAAACAATCAGGTCCGGCAACCCATGGGTCGCGAACAGCCTTCTCAAGGCCCGGACCGTACTCTCAGCTGTGGTGGAGCCCATGAGGACCAGCTCCACCCAGCGGGAGTAAGCGTCCACCACGACCAAGAAGTTCTGGCCGTGAAAGGGACCGGCAAAATCTAGGTGGAGGCGCGACCATGGGCCTCTCGGAGCCTCCCACTCACGAGCCGGCCCGGCTGGGGGATTGGGCCTAGATTGCTGACAGGGGTGGCAGCGGCCCACATGGGCCGCTATCTCTGAGTCCAGTAAGGGCCACCAAACATAGCTACGGGCTAATGCCTTCATTCGTGCTATGCCCGGATGATCCTTATGGAGCAGGGACAGGACTTGTGGCCGCAGCGCGGTGGGGATCACCACTCGATCCCCCCAAATAAGGCACCCCCCGTGGAGGGAGAGCTCCGCCTGCCGGGTTTTAAAGGGCTTGAAGCCCTCTGCCACTTTGTCCATTGGCCATCCCCTCGAGACCCAGGAAGCGACCTGGGAGAGGATCGGATCGGCCTTGGTGCAGGCCGCGACATCCGCGGCCGAAATCGGGAAACCGGAAGACGCGATAGACAGGACTGAGAGACAGGGCACTAGGGCGGTGTCGGTCTCCGGTAACGGGCAGCGGCTTAAGGCATCGGCATGCCCCAGCTGCTTGCCTGGACGGTACTGTAGCGTATAAGAATACGCAGCCAGGAACTCCGTCCATCTAGTCATTCGGGGGGAGAGGATGGGGGGGGTCGGCTTGTCACCTGCCAGAAGCCCAAGGAGAGGCTTGTGGTCAGTGACAAGGGTGAAAGGCCGACCATAGAGGTAGTCGTGGAACCTCTTAATCCCGGACACTGCAGCCAGAGCCTCCTTGTCTATCTGGCTGTAATTACGCTCCGCCGAGGAGAGTGTCCGGGAGTAATAGGCCACAGGGGCCTCTAAGCCATTTGGGAGGACATGGCTTAGAACGGCCCCGACTCCATAGGGGGAGGCGTCACAAGCTAACGTCAGTGGCATCCTGTCATTGTACTGGACCAGGACTGCCGCTGACGTCAGAGCTTCTTTGACAGCCGCGAACGCATGCGCTTCGCGGCTCCCCCAGCGCCAGGCCGCAGATCGGTCGAGCAACCGATGCAGCGGCTCGGCTAGTGACGCCTTGTGCGGAATAAAAGGGGCGTAAAAATTCAGGAGCCCTAGGAACGCCTGCAGCTCCGCCTTGGAGGTGGGTGCAGGGGCGTTCCTAATGGCAGCGACTTTAGAAGGTGTGGGGTGGATGCCTTGGGCGTCAATCATGAAGCCCAAGAATTCCACCCTCGGAACAGCAAATGAACATTTGCTGCGCTTCAGTTTTAAACCCGCGCCCCTGAAACGACTGAGGACCTTCCGCAGTACTTCGATGAGTTCTGAGCGGCTGGAAGCAGCGATCAGGACGTCATCGAAATACGGAACTACGCCCGGCAGCCCGTGGAGCAGCCGCTCCATCAGGCTTTGGAAGATCCCCGGGGCCACGGAAACGCCAAATTGCAGGCGGCGACAACGGAAAGCCCCACGATGGGTGACGATGGTCTGGGCAGCCGCCGCATCGTCATCCACCGGGAGCTGTTGATAGGCCTGCGCCATATCCAGTTTGGCAAATGTGCAACCCTGCCCCAGGGAATGGAGCAGGTGTTGCACTACAGGGACTGGATAGGGGTTTGCCTGAAGGGCCAAGTTGATCGTCGACTTGTAGTCGGCGCAGATCCTCACCGACCCGTCAGGTTTGATTGGGAGAACAATGGGGGTCTCCCAAGGGGAGTGGTCAACGGGCTCGATGACTCCCTGCGCCAACAACTTGTCAAGTTCGGCGTCAACCTTGGCCCTTAAGGCAAAAGGCACCCTGCGGGCTTTCAGCCTAATGGGAGCAACCTGAGGGTCTAAACTTAAAGATATGGGGGTCCCCTTATAACAGCCCAGCTGGCCGTCGAAAACGTCCGAAAATTCCCTTAACGTGTCCTCGAGTGTGCTAGGAACCACCCGGTGGACCCCCCCAATGGATAATCCCAGGGCTGGGAACCAGTCCAGGCCCAGGAGGGCCGGCAGGTCATCCCTGACTATGAGGATGGGTAGCTTCCCCTGGAAATGGCCATAAGATACAGAGATAGGGAAGGATCCTAGCGTAGGGATCAACCTCCCCTGGTAATCCCTTAGGGAGACCTCAGATTGCTTTAGGCGTTTCTGGGGCACTTTAGGGCATAGCTTGGCAAAAAGTGACCAGGGCAGGAGGGACCGGGAAGAGCCAGAGTCCACCTCCATCCGGCACGGCTGACCTTCCAGCTGGACGGAGGTCGAGACCTTCCGGGCCCCTGCAACGGCGTGGCTCGCCGAACTGTCAAAATTAGCTGGTTGGCTGGTGGACTGGTAGCAATCTTCCGCTCTCTTCGGTGGCCGCTGCTGCTGGCGGCGCGGTTGCGCCTGGGGACGGCTGGGCGATTGAAGAAACGAAGGTGCCGGCAATAGGGCCCTGCAGACCTTGGCCAGATGGCCTTCGCCCTTGCACCGGTTACAGATGGCATTTAAGAATGGGCAAGCCTGGCGCTTATGACGGCCTCCGCAACCCCGGCAGGGCGCTGCGGACGCCGGTTGGGCTGCAGGTTGCGGCTTTGGCTTTCTCTTAGGCACAGTCCTCATTTGGGCCACCACTTCTTCTTCTTGCTCCTCATAAGCTATGTCGTCCTCGACCATGTGGGCTTGTGGAGATGCGTCCGGTGTGGCAATCTGCAATCGTTCAATGTCGGCCGTGGACTGCTCCGACAGTTCAGCGGCTCGGGCAGTCTCCACGGCCTGCAGTAGTGTAATTCGGTGATTTCGGAACATGCGGCTCCGCAGGTTGACATCGCGGACCCCGCACACAAATTGTTCCACCAAATTTTCTTCAAGGTTGGAGAACTCGCACTGGGCAGCCACCGTCCGCAGAGCCTCCAAAAATTGGCTGATTGATTCATTCTGTTTTTGGACTCGTCTGCGGAAGGCGAAACGGCGGGCGATGATTGACGGGGTGGGTGCATAGTGGTTCTTCAATCTGGCCATGCTGGCCGTGGGGCTGCCAAGGCTCTTGCTGAGGCGAACATAGATGGCTCGCAGCATGAGAGGAAAAAACTGCATTTTTCCTCTTCGGTTTGAGCCTGATTTTTGGAAGCGATCAGGTAACATTCGAACCTTTCCATAAACCCCTCCCATGATTCCCCGGCGGAACCAAAAGGGGCGAATGGAGGCAAAGCAGATGTCATCCTGAGGGAGAGATATCAAGAGGCCACAAAAAAAATTTTTTTCCTCTTCAGGCAGCGTTCGTTGCCGGTCTGGAACGGCAGCTAACTGTCTGTCTCTCTCTTTTCACCTAGTGTCGCGGAATCGCTAATCCCACCTTCGTCGCCAGTTTAAAGGTTCGGAATGAGGGACGCGACCACAGGGTGAACAACAGAACAGGCTTTATTCTAAGCTAAGTATAACAGCGATTCAACTCATAACCAGCCCGCCAAAACCTTATATACACGGGCTTCAACCAATCAGAAACAAACATTCAGCCGGCAACAGCCTCCCTCGCGTCCTATCCAATCCAGACGCAGGAGGCTGTTGCTGGCCAGCACAATGGTGCTGAAATACAAGAACAGTGAAGCCATTTGCATGGCTCATACATATTCATGAACTTATGAATACTTAACAAAATCCAAGACCTGTTCCTAGGCAACCCCCTTGAAAAAGGGGCGGAGCATTGATCACATGGTTTTGGCTACCATCTTGACTCTCCCAGGTCCGCCAGGTTGGCTCCTGTAACTAGGAATTGTAATTTAGCAACATCTGGAGTGCAAACTCTCCCATTCCTGAGTTCATGCACCATTAAACTCCAACGTAAACAACCTGCTACCCCAAGAAAACAACCAACCAGTTGTTTCGTAACAGAGACACGCATTTTGTATTGCTAGATACTCCGTTCTTGCTGCCACCATTCCATCTTTTCGTGGGAGTTTGTGATGCTATTTTAAGATTACCCCCTGTGAGAAAGTCATCAGGTTTAGCTGGATGGTTAAGAGCAGATAATCCCTTGGTGATGATGTTTCCAAATCTTTTGGCCCGTTGTTGGGTAACAATGAAAAACTAAGATGCCGAATGACAAGGGATGATCGCATTACACATTTTAAGGCAGGGCTGTCCAAATTTGGGAACTTTTAAGACTTGTGGACTTCAACTCCCAGAATTCCCCAGCCAGCATGGCTGGCTGGGGAATTCTGGGAATTGAAGCCCACAAGTCTTAAAATTCCCAAGTTTGGACACCCCTGTTTTAAGGAATATAAAGCCCCTTTAAGGAGGGGAGAGCTTTCTGCAGCATGGGGAAAACAATGGTCGACTTTAAGCCCTGTTGCCAAGATCTCTGGTGATAACATTGCCAAGGGCTCTTTGCAAAACCAACGTTGCTTCAGATTTTGCAACCAGCATTCAGCCTGCGTTTCTCCAGGGCAGCACACCCATCGTAAGAGGCTGCCACTTTCACTCCTTGGTATCCTTTTCACTCACGTCATACTTTTAAAAATGAGCTTGGATTTCAGGAGAAGCAAAAGGCGCATCATTTTGGGTAACCCAAGTAAGAGGCAAGGTGACGCAGTGGTTAGAATGCAATACTGCAGGGCACTTCAGCTGACTGCTCTATGCTAGTAAACTGCTTAGGGAGGGCTGAAAAGCACTGTGAAAGCTGTATATATATATGTTTTAAGTGCTATTGCTATAGTGGTACAGTGGTTAGAGGGCATTTCTGCAGGCTACCTCTGCTGCCTGCCTGCAATTTGGAAGTTCAAATCTCACCGGGCTCAAGGTTGACTCACATCTTCTATCCTTCCGAGGTCGGTAAAATGAGGACCCAGATAGTTGGGAGCAATAGGCTGACTGTAAACCCCTTAGAGAGGGCTGTACAAGCACTATGAAGCAATATATAAATCTAAGTGCTGTTTGCTATTTCACACAGCAAGTGCAGAGAAATAGCAATAGCACTTAAAAAGACTTATATACCGCTTTACAGCCCTCTCTAAGCAACATACAGGACCCAGCAATCTGGGACCTCATTTCACCCACCTCAGAAGGACGGAAGGCTGAGTCTGGTGAGATTCAAACTGCCAAATTGCAGGCAGCCGGCAGTCAGCAGAAGTAGCCTACAGTACTGCATTCTCACCACTGCACCACCGTGGCAAAATGAAAAATACGTATGGACATCTGATTATGAAAATGGCACTTTTTGCAAGATCCAATCTGGGTCAAGCCACTGGGACCAGAGGTTTTGTCTTCCGAGCTTTTAGACTTGTGCTGAAGCCTCTTCACACTTCTGGTGAGAAAGTCCAAAAGCTCGTAAGAATAAATCTGTGGTCTCGGTGATGAACCAAAACTGGTTCTTGCAACGTTATCCTGGGACACGTACATTTGCCTTCATTACTGCAGTTTTTGATTTGCAAAGGGCACATTCCTGATTTCTTAAGACGGCCAAAGTACATTTGGCAATAGGAAAGCGGGACTAAAGATGATGAAATTGCAAACGTCGGGACTTTCCTCTGCAACCTCTTCCACAAAGGTTTTGTTACCCGGTTGGTGATTACCAACCATGTGCTGGTGATTACCTTTAAAGCCCTACATGGCACTGGACCTGGATATCTGAGAGACTTGTCTCCTGCTACACATCTCCCAACGTCCGATAAGAACTCACAGGTTAGGCCTCCTCCGGGTGCCGTCGGCTGGACAATGCCGACTGGCAACCACTCAGGGGAGGGTTCCACCACAAAACCGCGTTCGACTAAACCGCGCTCGACGAAACTGCGTAGCTGACGTCATCAACAGGGCGACAACAGCGCGGAGACAGAAGCACGCTGTAAACGCTAAAATTAACCCCTAAACCTAACCCTAACCCCCTAAACCTAATCATAAACCTAACCCTTAACCTAACCCTAACCCTAACCCTAAAGCTAACCCTAAACCGAACCCTTACCTTAAGTTGAATCGGCTTGCTTTCAAAGTGCTATTTAAAGCACCCTTCTTTCTCCGCGCTGGCTGTTGTCGCCCTGTTGATGACGTCAGTGACGCGGTTTAATCGGGCGTGGTTTTGATGGGTCACGTCAGGGGAGAGCCTTTTCTGTAGCTGCTCCGGCTCTGTGGAATGAGCTACCAACAGAGATCCGGACCCTTCCCACCCTTGCGGCCTTCCCAAAAGCCACCAAAACCTGGCTGTTCCGGCAGGCCTGGGGTTGCTGATTCAAATCAGGTTCAACCCCCAATTAAACCGATGTATGTTGTGTTTTTAATACTGTTTGTATTCCCCCCTCCCCCCCCCGTGTGTTATTTCATTCGTATTTGTAAGCCGCCCCGAGTCCCCCGGGATTGGGCAGCATAAAAACCCATTAAATTGCGAATTGCAAATTTTTTTCTTCACTTTGGACACCCATAAATTCTACGCACTCCCCTTTTTTCTCGTGACCATCCAGCAGCTCACATTCAACGCAGGGTCAATGGCTTACAACTATTTTACTTTCGTGAGGTAGCCCTCGACTTCCAATTGAGCCCCAAATTTCCATCGGCGAGACATTTGAATTTTGCCCCATTTTACCACCTTTCTTGCTGGCCGTTAAATGAATCGCTGATTTAGTTAACTTAACGGGTTGTTAAGTGAATCTGGCTTCCCCACTGACTTTGTCAGGTCTCAAAAGGTGATCCCATAATCCTAAGACACTACAATCATCATAAATATTAATGTTGCTGATGTGAAAAAGTTGCAAATCCCTTTTTTTCAGTCCTGTGGTTAACTTGGAGCGGCGAAGAAACGAAACTATTACAAGTCAAGAACTGTGTGTAAAGCCATTCCGTATATGCAGCTGTTAGCCTTTGCATTTTGTTGTTTGGAGATTCAGTTCTCAGGCCGGAAGAGACCCGTTAAACCAGTGGGATAGAGGTTGCCCATCATGGAATTCTCCCCTTGGACTTCAATAGTACTTAGCTCAGTGTTTCTCAACCTTGGCAACTTGAAGATGTCCGGACTTCAACTTCCAGAATTCCCCAGCCAGCGAATGCTGGCTGGGGAATTCTGGAAGTTGAAGTCCAGACATCTTCAACTTGCCAAGGTTGAGAAACACTGACTTAAGACGTATACACTGCTTTGCAGTCCTCTCTAAGCGGTTTACAGAGTCAGCCTATTGCCCCCCATCAATCTGGGTCCTCATTTTACCTACCTCGGAAGGCTGAGTCAATTTGAGCCGATGAGGATCGAACTGCTGGCAGTGGGCAGAGTTTGCCTGCAATACTGCCTTCTAACCACTGCGCCACCACGGCTCTTGTGGCGCTGTCAAGTCTTCCCTTCTAGATAACATCCAACTCTCAAGTGCAATTGCGTCACACCTGCCCCCCCCCCCAAATTGAACGGCCATTAGCTGTGTGCATGCGTGCATGGCAACTTGCCGTTTTCCAAAGACAAAAACAAACCACAGTGGCACGAATTTGGTGGGTTGACCAAAGTGCAATAATTTATTCACATGAACGTCATTTGGAAATCTCAATTTGGCAGTCAGGAGAGGGAGAGGAGGAGGAGGTGGAGCTCCATTAACGGAGTGGTGAAAGAAGACGGGAAGGGGAAGAGAAAGAAGAAAGCAAAGTTGGGAAGCTGTGTGAAGGCAGAGAGAGAGGGAGAGACAGACGCACGGACACACAGAGACAATCTGAACAGGCCCGCAGGCAACAGCTGAAATGAAGCAGAACCAAACGATGGTTCTCCTTGGAAAAAGGATGTCTTGCGTTTCTTCTTACGTCTTCGCCCACCCCGTCCCTCTCGCAGGGCCCTTCAGAAGAGGCGGGAGCTTAATCCACCTCCTCAATGGTGGGACCAGAAGAGCCGCCCCCGGCGCCTCCAGCTCCGGGGAAGCCCCCTGGCATTCCACCCGGCATGCCACCGGGCATCCCTCCGGCTCCTTGGTACAGCTTGGTGATGATGGGATTGCAAACATTCTGGAGCTCTTTCTGCTGATGCTCGTATTCGTCCTTCTCTGCCATCTGAGGAAGGGAAAAAAACGGGACCATTAAATGCAAGGAAGCAGAAAATGACTGTCTCGTTCTAACGTCCAATAAGAAATAAGACTAAAACCTTCAAAACTCAGAAAGACTTGTGCCAATCAATCAAGGGAATGCATGTACCATATTTTTCAGACTATAAGACGCACCATAAATAAATCAATATATTTATAGGAATGCCTTGAGCAATTTCAACCAAACTTGGTACAAAGATGGCTTTCTGTCTGGAAAAAAATACTGTGGGGGTAAGACACACCTCGTGTGTGTGTGTGTGTGTGTGTGTGTGTGTGTGTGTGTGTGTGTGTTTGTTCCAGCATAACTCTGGAACACCTGGGCTGCTGAAATGAAAGGGAACGAAGTATATATCTAATGTCAAATCACAGTACTTTTGACAATGATAGTGTGCCTTAATGTGAGTGTTAGGATACAGCCTGTTGTGCCTTAAGATGGCGTCTACCGTACAGCACAGTGGAGTTGCCAAGGTGACAGCTTCACAGTACTCCACAAGGGGGCTCCAACCTAATACAGAATCAGGAAAAATGGCTGGTATATCTATAAAGTCTACACTTATCCTACACTTCTGTGAAGAACCCCCATGGAAGCAATTGAACAGGAAAGATCTGATTTAACCATCACCCCCCCCCCAAGCCTTTCCCTGCTCCCTTCATTCACCTGGTTCCTGTCCAGCCAGGAAATGACCTCATTGCATTTATCCAGGATCTTCTGCTTGTCCTCGGGAGACAACTTGTCCTTCAGCTTCTCGTCTTCTGCTGTGCTCTTCATGTTGAAGGCCAAAGACTCCAAGGAGTTCTTTGCAGCTATCTTCTCCCTCTGGACCTCGTCCTCAGCTTTGTACTGTTCTGCTTCTTGGACCATACGCTCAATCTCCTCTTTGCTAAGACGGCCTGGAGTGGAAAGGAAAAAAAAGGAGTTAATCGGGAGATTGAAGCCACACCAGGCTCGCTGCTGTTCTGACCGAGGTTTCGTCAAACCACAGACTCCTTGTCCAGACAAAACCCGCTTTTATTAAACTAATGTGAATTATTCTCTGTCACTTCCAACAAAGCCCTCGCAAACAGTCTTTTTCAAGGGTGAATTCACCACCACAAACCTTATCAGGCTTGGAGAGCTGCCAAGCTGATATCTCCCAAACACAACGCACATACTTGGTAAGGAGTCTCTGAGAGTCACGGATAAATCTTCACACTAATTAAGGGAACTAATTGTCTCCCGCAAACTCCACCCTTTCACTCTTCATTCTCTATGGGAGAAGCCATTCACCGTCCACCTGTGTCTTTACTCCTGAGTTGACCCTTGGTTCCTTAACTGTTCCCTTCTCCTGGCAGCTCTACACATGCACACACTGGGAACAGGCTCCAGCTGTTCTTCTGCCCCACTGATGTCCGACTCCAAAGGCAGCTGATAACTGCCAGACGGCCTTGGCCCCATCTCTCGGATGCAGAGCCCTCGTCAGAGCCTTCCGCAGAATCCAGAACTGGCCCATGTCCCTCCCCAACCTCCTCACTGTCTGAATCTGCTGCCAGCCATACTGGCGGGCCACAACAGCTGCGTACAACCCTTTCCCAAAGCTGGTACTTTCTGGTTGGGCTGGATTTCAATTCCTCAAACCGATTGGGTCCGTGGGCCGAAACCTCACCTTTATCGTTGGTGATGGTGATCTTGTTCTCCTTGCCCGTGCTCTTGTCCACCGCGGACACATTGAGGATACCGTTGGCATCGATGTCAAAGGTCACTTCGATCTGGGGAACGCCCCGAGGAGCAGGCGGGATGCCCGTCAACTCAAACTTGCCCAGCAAATTGTTGTCTTTGGTCATGGCACGCTCACCCTCGTACACCTGTGGGCACACAAAAGAGCAGGGTAGAAAGTCAAGCTGGAGGCCCTTATTTCCAACGCACAATTGATAAAAGAAAACACCGGAATTTGGCTTTAGGGATGGCATAAGTCCACCCTTCAATCCAGCATCTAGATGACAAAAATATGGCTCTCTGTATTCAAATCTTAACCTTGTATTCAAATAAGGTTAAAGGTTGAATACAAGGTTAAGAAAGATTATCTGGAGAGTCTACACGAGGGTGGAGTAAATATGAGAGGAGCAATGGATGAGGATAAAATATATATGCGGACACGGGTAAAGGCAGGATGGGAGGTATAAAATTTATATGCGGAAGCGGGTAAAGACATTGTTTAAGATTTTAAAAATAATGAGAAGCTGAGTTTAATGTTAGAGAGTTTATTGACTTCTCTTTCTTGGGAGGGGGGTTTCCCCCCTTTTTTTCTTTTTATTATTCTTTTCTTTTTTGTTCTTTTTTTTTTTTTTTAATTATTTTGTAACTTCTAATCTATTTGGTTTCAATATACTCCAGACTTTGCTTGATAAAGAACGATGCCGGGAATGGGATCTGGGATCTCGGAAGGGGGTCAGGGAGGGGGGTTCAGGGGGTGGGTGGGGGGGAGGGTGGAAATATAGACTCAATTTTCAGAACAATGAATGCACTTGGATACTGTTGCTTTTTTTTCTTTTCTTCTTTCTTCTCCTTTTATTTTTCTTTTGTTTTAGTACAAAACAAATAGACCAATGAATACTAGAAATACACCGAAGCGAGGTGTAGAGGGAAAGAAGAGGGGGGAATTAAGAGGGAGTGAGAAGGGAATGTAAGGAGGGTGAGATGGTGGGAAGGGGAGAAAGGAATGGCTGAGGGGGAGGGGAAGTAGAAGAGGGGATTGTTGGAAGGGAGAAATGAAAGTTGGAGGGGTAGAAGGAAGGGTGTATGTAGGATAGAAGTGTTATGAGTTGTAAAACAAGTTAAAAAAATATGGCTCTCTGGATAAGACTCCAATGCTGGGAAAGGTGTGACGAAAGAGGAAGGGACAGCCAGCAGCCAAGTGGATAGATTTAGCAATAGCACTAAAGACTTATGTAACGCTCCATAGTGCTTTCCATCCCTCTCTAAGCCTATTGCCCCCAACAATCTGGGTCCTCATTTTACCCACCTCGGAAGGATGGAAGGCTGAGTCAACCTTGAGCCTGGTGAGATTCGAACTGCCAAACTGCAGGCAGTCAGCAGAAGTAGCCTGCAGTACTGCTCCCTAACCACTGCGCTACCATAGCAATAGCACTTAAGACTTATATACTGCTTTTACAGCCTCCTCTAAGCGGTTTATAAGAGTTAGCATATTGCCCCGACAATTTGGGTCCTCACTTTACCCAACTTGGAAAGGATGGAAGGCTGAGTCAACCTTGAGCCTGGCGAGATTTGAACTGCCAAATTGCAGCCAGCCAGCAGAAGTAGCCTGCAGTGCTGCATTCGAACCACTGCGCCTTCGTTATGCTGACTCTGTAAAGCGCTTGGGGATGATTGGCCCCTCCCTTAAGACATAAAAGAGGAGCGAACGGGCTTTGAGCCTTTGCAGGACGCAATTAGTTCATCTGGTTGGTTCAAGCTCTGAGAAATCCTGACTCTGTGCTAGCAAAACTAATAGGCAATTAGTTCCCTTGGCAGCGTTTCAAGGGAGACAAAGGTGGGTGATTATCAACAATACCCTGAACGACTGTGGCAACTCGAGCAGGCATCTGTCAGAATCTTCGCAGACTGTTTTGAGAGTCATTACGGGCTGCGAATGACCATAATTCACAGCCATGTAAATAAAAAAAAAGAGGGTTTCGGGGACTAAGAGTGTGATTTATGCTTTCTCAGGAAGTCTAAGGGATCCGTGGTCTTCAGCTTGGTAGCAAATCAACCCATATGTTCTTCCACCCTTCCTAGCCCCATTCTGCCACGATCCAACGTTGCTTACCTGAATAAGCACTCCAGGCTGGTTGTCAGAGTAAGTGGTGAAGGTCTGGGTCTGTTTGGTGGGGATGGTGGTGTTTCGCTTAATGAGGGCTGTCATCACCCCCCCTGCGGTCTCAATACCCAGGGAAAGAGGGGTGACGTCCAAAAGTAGAAGATCTTGCACGTTTTCAGACTTGTCCCCGCACAAGATGGCAGCCTGGACAGCTGGGAGAGCAAAGCAGGAAAGTTGGTGAAGATTTAACCCTACATCCCCCTGAAAGAGCTAACTTGGATCTTCCTAAGAAGCAACAAATGCAGGACAACTGGATTTTGGTTTTTTTCCTTGAAGATGTCTCGCTTGTCATCCAAGAAGCTTCTCCAGAACTGAAGAATATTAATTAGTAATAATAGATATAACTAAATAAATAATTGATAATGATAATAATGTATACAATGTGTAGTATTATGCTAAGTAATAACTGGATATGAATATTGAATGGTACCCATGAAAGGAAGATTAGAAATCCTTTTGGATTATATACAAAAGTTAATAAAAATGAATTAAGTTAGATACAGTTAAGTTTTGATTATTAGGGGGGAAATGTTATGATACAGGATAGAGTCAAATAAAGGAGGGATAATGATAATGATGACAACCTATATATATGTATGAGTATAATATAAGGCAGTGGTTCCCAAACTCCAGCAGAGCTGGCTGGAGAATTCTGGGAGTTGAAGTCCACAAGTCTTCAAGTTGCCAAGTTTGGGAACCACCGATATAAGGAACTAGATGAAAATTGCCAACAGTGATTCGGAAAGGAGGATTAGAAGAGTCTGTTATTAAATATTATGGATGTTTAGCTAGAATAGGACATAAGGATTCAGTGTTATTGGAGGATTTTAGAAATATTAAATGAAATGCCAGTATGTGGTCATGTATTAAATTTTGGTATAGTTTATGATGAAGGACGTTTAAATAATGATAGTCAAACATAAATGGAAGTATAAGAGTAACATGTATAAATATTTGAGTTAAAATACTTGAGTTAATATGAATTATGCTTGATGACTGTGGAAGAGATGCACGAAAACCTTTTGTAACCAACTGATACACTTTCTACAGTATGTATAGATGACAATTTTTTATGGTTTTTTTATGTTTAAAAATAAAAAAATGCAAAAAAAAAAAAAGAACTGAAGAAGCTTCTTGGATAAGAAGCGAAATGTCTTCAGGGAAAAACTAAGTCCAGTTTTTTTTTTTGTTTTTTTTTTTTAAAGCATCTTTGGGGCAACCATGAACTGGATGACTTGAGATTCTCCATAAACATTCAACAAATCACTAGGTTTCTTCTCCATTTATTCCAGGGGTGTCCAATAGCAATAGCAGTTAGACTTATATACCGCTTCATAGGGCTTTCAGCCCTCTCTAAGTGGTTTACAGAGTCAGCATATCGCCCCCAACAATCCGGGTCCTCATTTTACCCACCTCGGAAGGATGGAAGGCTGAGTCAACCCTGAGCCGGTGAGATTAGAACCGCCGAACTGCAGATAACAGTCAGCTGAAGGGGCCTGCAGTACTGCACCCTAACCACTGTGCCACCTCGGCTCCAGCCTTTTGAAACTTTTAACACCTGTGAACTTCAACTCCCGGCATAGCTGGTTGGGGAATTCTGGGAATTGAAGTCCATATGTCTTAAAATTTGCCAAGGCTGGACCCATTCCCCCTGGTTTACACCATACAACAGGTTTACCTACAATCAATAAGGCATGGCTTAACCAACCATGCCTTCACATATCATGAGCAAGGTCGCCTCCTAAAATGGATGTTTAGCTGAACTCTATTGGTATTCTCCAGCCAAGTGGAAAGGCAACAAAAGCCCATACGCCTGACGTAAACACGGGTCTGCCACAATCTTTACAAGGGCCGTTTTTTCTACCTTCTCCATCAATGAGGTCTTTCCACAAAGCTCAGATCTGACTCTCTGTCAGGTTTCCTAAAAATGTCCTAATTGATTCATGAGTATCGAGCCAAGTTTCAATACAAAACTCGTCATTTATTTGGAGCACCATTAGGCAAGGCCTTTTTGCAGTCAGATCTGAGCTTTGTTTGACTTATAGCTGAACTTTACCTCCCCTCAGTCTGTGTCATAAATCACATTCCCTGCACCCCTCCCAAACCTGCTGCAGTAATCTAGCTGAACATATGCGTGGAATGCGCTCCTCCCCCTTCCCTCACCATGACAACTTTAGTTGACAGTAATCTCCTGAAGAATTTGCAGAAGGTCCTCACTTCTTGTGTTTCTTATTCCGCCACCACACCCTACTGCTTTCTATGACCCCCCTACCTGCTCCATACGCCACCGCTTCGTCTGGGTTGATGCTCTTGTTGAGCTCCCGGCCGTTGAAGAAGTCCTGCAAAAGCTTCTGGATCTTGGGAATGCGGGTGGAGCCCCCCACCAGCACAATGTCGTGGACCTGGGCCTTGTCCAACTTGGCATCCCGCAAGGCCTTCTCCACCGGCTCCAGGGTGCCCCGGAAGAGGTCGGCATTCAGCTCCTCAAAGCGAGCCCGGGTGATGGAAGTGTAGAAGTCAATGCCCTCGTAGAGGGAGTCAATTTCAATGGAAGCCTGGGTGGAGGAGCTGAGCGTGCGCTTGGCCCGCTCGCAAGCTGTGCGCAGCCGCCGGACGGCCCGCTTATTGTCCGTGATGTCCTTCTTGTGCTTGCGCTTGAACTCCGACACGAAGTGGTTCACCATGCGGTTGTCAAAATCCTCGCCGCCCAGGTGAGTGTCTCCAGCCGTCGATTTCACTTCAAAGATGCCATCCTCAATCGTCAGAATGGACACATCAAAGGTGCCACCGCCCAGGTCAAAAATGAGGACGTTGCGCTCGCCACCCACCTGAATAAAAAGAGGGAACCTGATTAATTGAGAACGGGAAACTGATTTTGCAAGGGTATCTGTATCCTATGACAAAGACCACCAATACGAAGTAGATGAAGACTGGCTCAAATGCTAGAGATAATTTTCTATGCTAGTACTCTGCAGGTATCTTGGTCTGCCTCTTTAGCCGATTCATCTAGCAAATCAGGATCTGGGCTCTCTATAATTTATTTTATTTTATTCTTTTATAAACAATCCCATTTTCAATTAACCAGTGTGTTATCTGGGTATAAATATTTTGTGCCAACATTAAAACATGCAATCTTATTCATTCTTTAATCTCATTTTAGCTTAATTTTCATACCTTAAGTATCTAATACTATAACAAACCCATTGTAATTTATTTAACTCTGTTATGACTATTAATACACTTTCTATACGTTAGATAACTTCTACCTATTAATTCTTATGTCTATTCTCTAACCACCGGTAGAAAGATTCCCAAATTGTATAATAATTGGTTTCTTCTTTCTCTTTGATAGAGACAGTGTCAATCTGTTCATTTCTGCACGTTCTAATATTTTCCTAATCGCATTCTCCTCCTCGCTTCTCCAATTTTGTGCAAACACAATCCTAGCTACTGTTATAACATTAATAATCAAATATACATCTTCTGCACTATAATTTTCTGGTAAAATTCCCAGCAAAAATATTTCAGGTTTTAAGTCAATATGTTGTTTTGTTCCCTTTTTCAGCCACGTATGTATTTTAATCCAATATTTTTTTTTGCTTCTGCGCAGCTCCACCACATATGATGGTATGAGCCCGGTGTCTGGTGGCATTTCCAACATTTAGTTGATTTAGGAAATCAGGATCTGATTAAGGGCGGCATACAAATTAAATAAACATTCCAAACATTCCAAGTGCCAATAAACTCATTTTGCCGTTAAAAAACCTCAATTAAAAAACCTCCTGTCGTGGCTGAAACATAACTTGCAGGAAAAACCTCATTCACAGCCCAGACAAGAAGCAATGGAGGGAGGGAATGATTGGACTGTAAGGGGGAATGTGGGGAGGGGGACCAAAGGAATGCAAGAACGCCCACTGGAAGCTTGCAACTATGTCAAGACCTGAAGGTTAACCAGCTGTTCGTCTGCCTCGCTGATGTCGGACTCTGAAGGCAGCTGATAACTGGCATACGGCTCTGGCCCCCTTTCTACCTCCGACACAGAGCCCTCGTCCAAGCCTTCCCCAGACTCCAGGACTGGCCCATGTTCCTCCCCAACCTCCTCACTGTCTGAATCTGCTGCCAGCTCAGGCCACAAGTCCTTGAGTGTTTTCATTTTTCTGGTCTTTAACAATAGCAGTTAAGACTTATATACCGCTTCATAGGGCTTTCAGCCCTCTCTAAGCGGTTTACAGAGTCAGCATATCGCCCCCACAGTCTGGGTCCTCATTTCACCCACCTCGGAAGGATGGAAGGCTGAGTCAACCCTGAGCCGGTGAGATTAGAACCGCTGAACTGCAGATAACAGTCAGCTGAAGTGGCCTGCAGTACTGCACCCTAACCACTGCGCCACCTCGGCTCCTGATAACTGGCATACAGTCTTTGACTGTAATAAACTCGATCTGATTTGAATTATGCTGTTTGGCGCGGGAACATTTTCGAATTGGTTTTGATACTTCCTTGTCCATGCCAGCTGAGTATATTGTAATCCCGGAACACGAAAACTGCCCCAAATGAGTCTTTTATTTGCCAAATGAATTGCGTGGGATGGTTGACAACTCCAAAAAAAACCCCATCGAATCAGTTTCAAAAAGGGATCGAGAAGTTCTTAGGAGATCTTCCGAGATCTCCAGAAGTTTCTTTCTGGACTCTTATATAAAAGTCAACCGATTGCATGGAGGAACAACACTGTATCCCTACCTTTTTATCCAGCCCATAGGCAATGGCTGCTGCCGTCGGTTCGTTGATGATGCGAAGAACATTGAGGCCCGAGATGGTGCCGGCGTCTTTGGTGGCTTGCCGCTGAGAGTCATTGAAATAGGCTGGGACCGTGATTACCGCATTGTTAATTGTCTACGATGGAGGGAAGGGGAGATCAGGTCAGTAAAAAGCAACATGGTGCCTCTCCCATGTCACTTCAGACAAGGAAGCAAACAGAATCTCACTATTAAGGTCTTCATCCCACAAGCTGTTCCTACTTGCAAGCATTACCACATTTTTCAGAGTATAAGATGCATCAAGATTTTGAGGAGGCAAATTTTTAAAAAAAGTTTTTGCACTCTGCAGACCTCCCGAAAATGGGCCCGTTCTCTCCCCGCCCCCGTGCAAAAGAAGCTTTGAGGAGCTTGGAAAGTGCTTCTGGGGGGTGCCCCCCCTCCCAAAACAAGCAAAAACCACCAGTATTTTCGCGAAAACGGGCCCATTTTTTGTCAAAAAAGGGGAATGCATAGCCTTTAAGAGGCTTATGCTGGGGGCAAAATTGAGAAGGAAAAAAAAGAGAGAACCCAGCCTGTTTTCCGCTCATTTCTGCCCTCCCAGCCCCCAAGAGCACTCAGCAAGCCTCCTAAAGGCTCTGCATGGCCATTTTGGTGAAAGGGGGCGGGGTTTCGGGAGGCAAGAAAAGCTGTATTCAGTGTATAAGACACACCCAGATTTTCAGCCTCTTTTTTGAGGGGAAAAAGGAGCGTCTTATACTCTGAAAAATACGGCAAATCTCCAATTGGAACCTCCCCCTCTTCTCTTAAGTTAAAAACATGATTCAAGAGGTGGCCTCTTTATCCTCCAAAACCCCCTGCTTCTTCCTAGCCCTTCCTGGGATAGAATGTAATTTGCAACACGCCAGAGGTCAGTTCTTTTGTTTTTGAACTGAGAAAATTCCATTTTTTTTTAAAATCAGGAGAGGAAGTCCTCGACTTATGACCACAATTGCTAAGCAAGACGGCGGTTAATTGAATTTTGCCCCATTTCACAACCTCTCTTGCAACGGTTGTTAAGTGAACCACTGCCGTCGTTAAGCGAATCTTGGGATTCCCCAGGAAGAACTTGTAGGAAGACCGCATAAGGCGATCACAGGACCCCACACTGCAACGGTCATCAATATGAGCCTGAACTTTGATTTACTTGGGAGAGGTTGCAACGGTCGCAAGTGTGAAAAATGGTCATAAATCGCAATTTTTTCACTAGTGTCTGAACAGTCACTAAATGAAGTGTTGTAGTCACAGGGCTACCTGTATACTGAATTAATGTCTCCTCTACTTCATTTCTCCTGTGTGCCAGATACACCCACGGCTTGAGAAGGCTGCCCTTGTATCCACTCACCTTGCCCAGGTAAGCCTCTGCAATCTCCTTCATCTTGGTCAGCACCATCGAGGAGACCTCTTCAGGGTAGAAGGACTTCATCTCGCCCTTATATTCTACTTGGACTTTGGGGCGACCCCCATCATTGATGACTTGGAAAGGCCAGTGCTTCATGTCGCTGTGTACGACCGGATCGTCGAAACGTCGGCCAATTAGGCGCTTGGCATCTGAGAACGGGGGAGATCATTCAATACACTGAAGGACTTTCATCAGAAAGACCTATAAGGTCAAGGTTCCCCTCGCACATATATGTGCTAGTCGTTCCCGACTCTAGGGGGCGGTGCTCATCTCAGTTTCAAAGCCGAAGAGCCAGCGCTATCCGGAGATGTCTCCGTGGTCATGTGGCCGGCAGGACTAAACACCAAAGGCCCACGGAACCAACAAGCCCACTCCCATCAACACGGACAGGGCAAGCAACTAAAGAGCGAATGTCACTCACTTCTAGCACTGATGATGTTACCTAGTTGGGCAATAAAACGTTGGCAAAAAAACCAAGCTCAGAGCACCGAGGACCCAACACTTTAACCCTGAGCTGCAAATATGTTTTTATTTTAATAAACTCTCAGTAACTTTTTGATAACAGTGGCAGAGGACAGCTAATTTCCAGTGTTAAGTTCTGTGCAGAAATTTCCCAGCTGAAAGCCCAATAGCAAGGTGTTTTTTTTTTTTATTAAAACCTGGCACAAGGACTTCATGCCCTGTGGTCACAAAGCTGCAAGACGTGACCTTGGATGGGTGGGCAGGTGTTTTCTGGGATGGGAACAGAAAGTCCCAAGACTTTCACTGATAAGATAAGCTTTGCAGCCAAAGATTCCCTCCCTCCTTTACTCAGCAAACAGGTCAGCTCTGAAAGAGCTCAGAACTTCTAAACTTCGCTTTACGGAGAAATCAAATCTGCCACTTCTTGATTTACAATGTCTGTCACATTGCCACCCCGCTGGCATGGTAAGATTAATAATATTAATCTTACGGGTAATATTTGAGACTCTGGCAATTTGAGGTAGGCTATTTCTCTCTGCTTCGGGCAACCTAGCAGTTTGAAAGCACGTAAAAAAATGCAAGTAGAAGATAACAGTGTTCCCAGCAAGCCTTGATTGCCCAAGTCAACTCCCAACACTGATAGGGCAATCTACTAGTATATAAAAACGAGAGCAAATCCCACTCCTTTTCTAGCACTGATGATGATTGAGTGTATGAAGTGATCTTTTAATCTGTTTTTATTCTCTCTATTTTAATTTTTGAAATGTATTTCTGTAAGCCGCCCGGAGTCCTTCGGGATTGGGCGGCCTATAAATTTATTAAACAGTGAAACAGATGACGCGGAGTATGGTAAGGAAACGTCTCCAAGAAAACCACCAACCTCAGAGAGCAGCAAGACGCCCCCCAGTTTATGAGATATTTGGGTATCATCTTGTTTTGGTATGCGGTGGGCAGCAAAGTGGCTAGAATGCTGTATTGCAGGCTAACTCTGCTCACTGCCAGCAGTTCGATCCCGACGGGCTCTAGGTTGACTCAGCTTTCCAAGGTCAGGGTAAAAAGGAGGACCCAGATAGTTTGGGAGCAATATGACAAATATTGGCATATTGCATATAAATAAAACACTTAGAGAATTCAGTAAAGCAGGGGTCTTCAACCTTGGCAACTTTAAGACTTGTGGACTTCAGCTCAATTCTGGAAGTTGAAGCCCACAAGTCTTAAAGTTGCCAAGGTTGGAGACCCCTGCTGGAAAGCACTGTGAAGTGCTATTGCTATGTATTCTTTTAACTGTTTGCTTGCATTAGCAATAAAGCTTAAACATTCTTCATTCACTGCTCTGAATCCAAAAGAACCAATTTCCTGGACACCCAATCACTGTCTTGAACCTTGGCAAAAGACACTTAATCCTTTCAAGACATTCTCATTACTTCTATAGGCATTTGCCAACTATTATTAAAGCTTTGTTGATTAGCCCATAGGCCGTATCAAAGCACACGGTTCAAATATCTATCACCAAATTAAAATCCTATACAATTTAAAATAAAGAGTAGGGTAAAACACAATAGTTATATAGGATAAGATAACAATGTAATTTAATACATAAATATGTAAAAGAGAATAAAATGACATAAAATTATATTTCGGTGTCACCCTTACAATCTACCTGTCAACTCTCCCGTGTTGTCATGGGGACAGAATGAGTGGGAGTGCTGGAATGGGATCTCAGATTACAGCTGCTGGGTTGGGGAGGGGTGTATCTATTGGGTAACATGATTTATGACACAGAATGATGGGAGGCAAGTAAGGAGCAAATAAAATAAAGCGAAGATTTGACCGCGAACAAATCTTGCCAGATGAAGCTATCAATAAATCACTGGTTTTCGTATTAAAACATTGGCTTGGTTATTATGAATCAATTACAGCATCGTTAAGAAACTTGACACTACCCCAATCAGTCCCAAGTATGCAGATCTCAACCGAACCGTTTTGTTGGAAGTTCTGTGCTGTGTTAAATGTTATTTTCAGGTTCTGGTTGCACATAAATTAAGTTGTTTTGATATGGAAGTCCTTTGTTTGGTCTATAGACCAACGTTATCCGTCTCTCACCCCCTCATACAAGCAACAATCAAATCGGAGGTGAGCCAGGTCTTCTAACTCTGCCGCTCCGCAGAGATGCTCATCCTTTGCCAAACTAAGTGGCACCCAATTTTTTTTGATTCTCATCTCCCCCATAATTTCTTAGACCTCTGGCCTCGAACCCTGGTAGTCCCGGCAGAACCAGGCCCAATTTCCCCCCTCTTACCGAAGACGGTGTTGGTGGGATTCATGGCCACTTGGTTCTTGGCAGCATCACCAATGAGGCGCTCCGTGTCCGTGAAAGCCACGTAGCTGGGCGTGGTGCGGTTGCCCTGGTCGTTGGCGATGATCTCCACCTTGCCATGCTGGAAAACGCCTACGCAGGAGTAGGTGGTCCCCAAATCAATGCCGACAGCTGGACCCTTGGACATTTTGCCTGCAAAAAAAAAAAGAGGCACGTGACAGGTTAAACAGAGGATGGGGTTCTCAAAGAGAGGATTCAAAAGAGCACCATGGCCTAGAGGTGGAGCTCTCGCCTCACAATCCAGAGGTTGTGAGTTCAATCCTAGGTAGAGGCAGATATTTCTCTCTCTGGGCACATTGAGAATATGGCTGAAAAAAAACAAACTCCGCATCGGCAACAGGAAGGGCATCTGGCCAGTAAGCACACAGCTCCATTCAGTTACCCAGAACCCACTCCACAAGGGATTACAGAGTCATTAAAAGAATAGGATGAGTTCTCAAGAGAGCATTCTCATTTCTCAGCCTCAGTCTTCCTATTTGCAATTTGCAAACTTGGAAGGTTGGTTAGGCATGATTTCGACATGCTCTGCCAAGCCCTTGTTTCACAATTGGCTTTCTTGGAAGAAAAAAAGAGAAGTTTCTGTACCTTTCCATGAAATTTTAGTAGTTGACTGGTGTTTTCTAGGTAGAAAGTAATATTCACTTAGCGTCAAGGTTGTTCTGTGGCTTGGGTTTTATAAAGGCTTCTTTTGGCAAGCTATTTTTTTCTTCTAGAAACAGGAATGGCTAGCCAAAAAAAACATCCCCTCTGTATTTCAAGACTTGCTCTGCACCACCTTTGCGAACTAGATTTTCTGGATTATCACAAAGATTTGGAAAGAGCAGGAAGTGTATCTTTACAAAGATCCACTTTTGAACAAGATAAAATAGTCCTTTTTTTGTAATTTAGGCCAAAGTTCCAGATTAAGGGTTCATTTATATGGGGAAAAATAGTTCCCATTTATGTCTATCTAGGGAGCTCTCGTGGGACATGGCGGCTCAGTGGCTAAGACGCTGAACTTGTCGATCAGAAAGGTCGACAGTTCGAATCCCTAGCGCTGCGTAACGGAGTGAGCTCCCATTACTTGTCCCAGCTTCTGCCAACCTAGCAGTTCGAAAGCAGGTAAAAATGCAAGTAGAAAAAGAGGAACCACCTTTGGTGGGAAGGGAACAGTGTTCCGTGCGTCTTTGGCATTTAGTCATGCCAGCCACAGGACCACGGATACATCCTCAGACAGCGCTGGCTCTTCGGCTTTAAAACGGAGAGAAGCACTGCCCCCTAGAGTCAGGAATGACTAGCACATATGTGCGAAGGAAACCTTTATAGGGAGCTATCATTCCAGGATAAACAATAGGCTAAGAAACTCAGTCAAGATGCAAATGGGCCAAAGTCTCAGAGATGAGGGGTAAGATATGGATTAAATCTCTCAAGCCTTTTAAAAAGCAGCCATTCAATTCTCCCATTTTTTCCTTAAATTGCAATATGACTCCATGTTTAGCTACGGTGCAGCAAATGTATTGCATGCACAAAGTATTTTTATTGGCTGGGGCCCCCTGCAGGAAATATTAGGAAGGGCATATAGTAGTCCTCGGCTTACTAACTATACTGGCGATGGAGCTAAAAAAGAAATTGGAAATCCTAAATAACGCTTTTCATTTTAACTGTGCAAGAGTTTAAAACAGCCAAAGAATTCTGCACATGCTCACAATCCGGTGTCTTTCCAAATATGCTGGATTTTGGAAGTGAATTGTAGACACAGGCGCCTAGCCGTCCTTAAAATTATTCCTGCATGCCGCCACGTTTTAAAACAGCAAACGCAGGGCATGCTTTTTAAGAATGCGATGGAAGAAAAATGCAATTGCCCAAACTTGTTAAAGACGAAGCTACAGATGTGGTTCTTTAGAGCGTGATTGTTAATTGGAAGAATCTTTAAAGTCAGATGTTGTATCGTTGGAAGGGTTGGGGGGCCCTGCCTTTCCAAAAAACACAGCTGTCAAGCTGGAAAATAACAGAAGACGTTTTAGCAACGGTAAAGATCTAACTTGTAGGTTTCCAAGCCAAGTTAATGTTCCTCTGGGCGGGAGAGACGGTTTTAAAAAAATGCTGTTGGGTTACGCAAGATAAGATATGGGGGAGGGAAAAAAAAAACCTCAGCTTTGCCAGGGACTGCACTTTAAAAAAAAAAAAAAGACTTACGCCACTGAACTTGGCGTCAGCCTCTCCCCACCAAACCCGTTTCTCGAACAGGAAAGATTTTTCTAGAACTCCACCAGTGGGCTGGAATGCATGCTGCAGCAATTCTGATCAGCTACAGAAGCTCCAGCAAGATTAGGCAGAGCATTCTACAACTTATCTGACCTACCCTGGACTCCCACCCCCCCCCCCTTCGAAAGGAAAAGAAAACCCCATTAATAATTCTGAAAATTAGACAATCCCACCCCTTAAAGGAGTTTTAAAAAGAAATAAAGGCAATTGGAACTTTCTTGGGTCCCCCCCCCCCCCTTTTGAAAATATTTTCTCATCAAAGCAATTTCTTCTTCAGTTCTTGGATAAGAAGCGGAAAACCTTTCCAAAAGGAAAAAAAACCTATTAATAATTCTGAAAACTAGACAATCCCACCCCTTAAAGGGGCTTTATAAAGAAAAAAAAGGCAATTGGATTTTCTTGTTTTTTTTTTTTCCTTTTGAAAATATCTTCTTATCAAAGAAATTTATTCTTCAGTTCTTGGGATAAGAAGCGGAAAAACCTTTTCAAAGGGAAAACAAAAACTGAAGGAGAGTCCAGTTGATTTTTGGGGGAAAAAAAGAACACCTTTAGGACAAACCATGTTCTGAGAACGTCCAGACATTCAACCCAACTCCCTTGTATTGCTGGCAAGTTTCTTGAAAGAGACCTATAGATCTCTTGGTAGATCTTTCATAAACAGCCCCCAAACTAGATGGAAAGGCTTACAGAAATAGCCAACAGGGTCAAATCTCCTGACCCATTTTTCTAAACTTTTTAACTCAATTTCGGGACTTAGCCTTGTGTTTGTATTTCCATAACAGAGCCTAAACTGGGAAAGACCTAAAGAACCAAGAGACTAGGATAACAGGAACGACAAGACCAAGATTATAAGATATGAACAGAGAAATGTAAGAGGAAAGTAAGATTCGATCACTGAACATTGATGGATATAAATTCTCCCCTTCATGAATTACAAAGCTACTATCTGGATATAATAGCACTACAAGAAAGGCATATAAAAGAACACCACAAACAGGTATTGGAGCCATCCCCCCAACCAAATTAGGGAAATTATTTGTATCATTGGCACAATAAAAAAGAGAGGGATAGCATTGTATACAATACAGGCCAAACAAATTTATAAAGATAGAGAGGGTAGGATTTTGATTGTGGAAATAATATTACGGCAGGTCCTTTTAGTAGAAATCTACACCCCTAACGGGGGACAGGAACAGTTTACAACAAACTGCATAATATTATCTGAGACATAGAATGTGACAATCTCTGTATCCTAGTTAATTTTAATGTGATAGTAACCCACAATGCTCCAAACCAACAAGCTTGCTTCCAAAATAAAACCTTACAATTAAGTTCTGAAAACTTAATCCCTGTAAGGAGATCATAACCTCACCCCAAATCTTGCAACCTTATTTTAGAAAGAAGTTAGGTCCCAAAGAACAGCCCAGAGGTTTTCTTTTGCATTGAGTCACTTATCCCAGTGGAAAATATTTCTTTTTCTGGCTTAAGTGCGTCATAAAAATAACTTTTAAATCATACAGAAACAATGAAGGCAAACGCCTGCAGTTCAGGCTCTGAGCTTTTAAAAACAAACAAACAAACAAACATGGTCTTAAATTTCAAAAGAGAGGCAAGATTTTAAGCCAGGGATCCCCAAACTTGACAACTTTTAAGACTTGTGGACTTCAACTCCCAGAATTCTCCAGCCAACAGCTGACTGGAGAATTCTGGGAGTTGAAGTCCACAAGTCTTAAAGTTGCCAAGTTTGAATCAAGACCTCTGCTTTAAGCTAAGCCGGTGGCATTGAGAGGATAAGAAAATTAGTAAAAAATAAATAAAAATCCAATCCCCTCCCCACAAGACAAATGGCACAATCTAACCCCTCTGCCTATTTACTGATGAATTAAAATATTGGTTTCAAGCAGTTCCAGGCAAGTGTCATTTTCATTCCCACCCGGGGCTGATCATTCTGAATCAACCCCTTATAAATATATATATATATATATAAATATATGACTCTGGGTTGGAATTGTCCTGGGCAATTAACCAAGATGCTTGAACCCAAAATGACTTAAAAGGAGAGGGTGGGGGAGGAGAGAGAAAGGGAGGGGGGATTGTGGTTCAGACTTGATCCAACAAGCTTGGATACCAGCCCCTTTTTTGGAAGGGGGGGGGGTAGAAAAGCTTCCCAACGGACAGAGACCAGACCTTCTGGATGCTTCCTCTGCATTCCTCTGCCAAAGGGTTAAAGACTGCAAACAACTAAACTGCGTGCAAAAAAGGGAGGGGAGGAAAAAAAATGCACTTTTGCAAATTAACCGTCCCTTCCCCTAAGGCTGCAAGTCAACCCCCCCCCTTCTTTTTTCCCCGATGGGTGGGTAGGAATCTGGGGGGGGGGGTAGCCTATGTGGAACCCCCTCCCCACACTTTTCAAAGTCTCTCTTCTCGGGGAACAAGCAAGCTGTCTTTGGCATTCCCACGACGTATCCAAAAAAGAAATCGGGGAGTTTTCCGCGAAAAGTGTTTTAAGGATCACACGCGTCCGAGAGTCACCCGTCCCCACGTTACGCGTCTCCCACAACGATGCTTAAAGCCCAGCCTAATCGGTAGAGGGGAAACCACAGTCCTCTCTTATTTATTTTTTGCCCCCCAACGCAACAGCTCTTCGATTCCTCAAGACCCGCAGGAAACGCGCGGGTCAACCTTCGCTAAACTCCTCCTCGCCCGCATTCACACGACACGCTTCTCCCGGACCAGTCCGCTTTTTTTTTTAACCGTTAAGGGAGAGGTCCCAAGCAAACGGGGCTTGGCTTCCACCCCGGGAACGCCCAACTTGTGCAAAGCGGAAAAAAAAGAAGAATCAGACGGCCCAATTTAATGCACAACGGAGGTGGCGCGTCGTGGGAACGCGATCCCGGCAGCCAAAAGCGGAGCGGGCGATTCCGGCGGGCCAGTAAGTTAACCCGCGCGCAAAAGGTTTTTTGCACAGGGAGGGAAGAAACCGAAACCTTGCAAAGAAAAAAAGAGGGGAGCAAAATACCCCGCGCCGTGCACACTCTTGCACGGTTCTTGGGGGTGCAATGCAATGCAATAGCCTCTACAATTTTACTCCCCTAGCAAAAACTTGCACGCCCAAGTTAGGTACCTTTGGCTCGTTGCAATCGTTGCTCTCGCCGAATCTCCGAAGCGCTTGGCGCCTGCCTTGTGCTCGTCCACCCGCCGGGCAAAATAAAAATCCTTCCGTGCGCTCCTTGGACACGCTTCCTTCTAATCCTCTGAACCCGACGGCCCGCCTCTTGCACGACTTTATAGGCAAGGAGTCCCGCTCCCACCCCGCCCCTTCTAGTACATTCTCCCCCGTCCTCCTCCTCCTCCCATCCTCCTCCTCCCCCCCCCCCCGCACTTTACAGAACCTTCTCGACTTTGGCTGCTTCCCTCGTCCAATCCGGGTTCGCCTCTGGCGGCGGGTGCTTTGCAAAAAGGCGCGTTCCCGCGGCCGCCGCCGCCGCTTTCCCCGGGCCGGAACGGGCGCGCGCCTCGTCTGGAACGTTCAAGAAAGCTTTGGGGAAAGCGGCGGGGCGCGCTCCCGCGTTTCCCTTACACGCGCGCGGGAGGAGAGAAGATTTGGGGGGGGGAAGGGGGGGCGATACAAAACCTGCTCGTCGTCTCCAAATAAAGCTTCACCGCTGGAAACATTCCCCCCCCCGTCTCCCTCCCTGGGGGCCCCTCTGACTTCACTTTCTAATTTTATTCGGGTGCGGAGAAGAAGGGGGAAGGTTGCAAAAGGAGGTTGAGGGCAGGAGAAGCGTGTATAGAAGGGCAAACGGTGGCGTCTGCGTGTTCACATGACCCCTTTTGACCCGGACCCAGGAGAAACAGGGCAGAGAGCCTAAGCTGCTTGGTTGGGGTTTATCTTTGCAAAGGGTTTTTTTTGGTGTGTGTGTGTGTGTGTGTGTGTGTGTGTGTGAAGCCTTTTATACCGCTTTGCAGAGGCTCTCTTAAGCCGTTGACAGAGTCAGTATATGGCAGACAATCTGCCCCCCCTCCCATTTTACCGACTTCAGAAAGATGGAAGGCTGAGTCAAACCTTGAGTAGGTCAGGATCGAACTCCTGGCAGTGGGCAGAGTTAGCCTGCAGTACTGCATTCTAACCACTGCGGCGGTTATGAATGCACTAGCACTTAGACTTATACACCACTTTACAGCCCTCTCTACGCGGTTGACGGAGTCAGCATATGGCTGACAATCTGGGTCCTCGTTTTACTGACCTCGGAAGGATGAAAGGCTATGTCAACCTTGAGTAGGCCAGGATCGAACGCCTGGCAGTGGGCAGAGTCAGCCTGCAGCACTGCATTCTTAGACTTATATACTGCTTTACAGCCCTCTCTTAAGCAGTTTACAGAGTCAACATATTGCCCCCAACAATCTGGGCCCCATTGTGCTGAGCTCAGGATGGAAGGCTATGTCAATCTTGAGTAGGTCAGGATCGAACTCCTGGCAGTGAGCAGAGTTAGCCTGCAGTACTGCATTCTAGCCATTGCGCCGTCACGGCTCTTATAATAGCACTAGCACTTAGACCTATATACCGCTTTACAGCCCTCTCTAAGCAGCTTTACAGAGCAGTGGTGCAGTGGCTAGAAGTATGGCGACCTAACTCTGCTTGCAGTCTGGAGTTCGATCCTGACCAGCTCAAGATTTAACTCCATCTTCCTTCTGAGGTCATTGAGGATCCAGAGGGTTGGAAGCGATATCCTGACTCTTAATCCGCTTAGAGAGGGCTGTAAAGCACTATAAAGTGGTATATAAGTGCTATTGCTATCATCTTTCTCGAACCTGACCACGTTAAGACAAGCAGACTTCGGACAGCGCTGAACTCAATGGCCTTGAAACAGAGATGAGCACCGTCCCCAATAATCGGCAACGACCAGCGCAGTAAAATCCACAGGGACCCCTCTACCATTTATCCCCCCCCCCACACACACACATCTACTCTTCTACAGCAGGGGTGTCAAACCCGAGGGCCGAATCCGGACCTCGGGTGCTTAAATCTGGCCCATAGGGCCCACATGGAAAATAGCAAAGGAATGGCCCTTGGTGCTTCTGGCAGGCAAAATGAGACATGGCCGCCATCCGCCTCCCCCCCCACCCCGTTTTCCCATTTTCAGTCTGGACTTGACTGGCCACAGCGGGGTGCGGGGTGTGTGTGTGCGTGGACTGCCCCCTCATCCCCTGTTTTCAGCCTGGATGCCTTCTGCAGCAGTTTGCCAGCCAAAACCAGGTTCGTGGGGAGGCCACATGCATTTTGGAGGGGTGGGGGACTGCAGGCACCCCCTGTGCCCTGTTTTGGCTAGCAGGGGGCTGCAGGGGGCATCCATCCCGTCTCCCCCCCCCCCCCGGCTTTCCACAGCCGGCCCATGGATGAGAACCACAATGCTGATCCAGGCCTCAAAGAAATCCAGTTTGACATCCCTGTTCTACACTTGTTGGCTTTTGTTCCAAGGATGGAAACTTCCAAGGGCCAAACTGCATCATTCACACCGCTAAAAAAAGGGAGCAGCCGAAATTGGCAGCTGTTCTTTGGAGAAGCCGGCCAACTGAGGCCCCGGTTTGGCACACGAGCCCCTCTTCTACAAAAAGCTCGGATCTGGCCTCCTGTTTACAAAAAAGCAACATTTTTGGACCTGCTGGATGTGATTTTACTCAAATCTTGCTCGCGGGTTTAAACGTCTAAAGCCTGCATTGCACAGAGCATCCCAAAGATGCTGGGCGTTTAGAAAATGGCCGGTGAAAGCCAGTGTCCTCAGTTAACCCCTCTCGACCTTTTCAGCCTGTGGAAGCCGATCTCGGCTGGGAAAACTTTATAGCTCTCTGGAGAGATTCCCTCTTGTTCTTTCAAAAGCGGCGAAAGCTTTAGTAATAGCACTTAGACATATACCACTTTACAGCCCTCTCTAAGCAGTTTACAGAGTCAGCCTATTGCCCCCAACAATCTGGGTCCTCATTTTATGCACCTCGGAAGGACAGAAGGCTGAGTCAACCTTGAGCCCAGTCAGGATCAAACTTCTGGCAGCGGGCAGAGTTAGCCTGCAATAGCAAGCAACAGCACTTATATGCCGCTTCATGGTGCTTTACACCCCCCTAAGCGGTTTACAGAGTCAGCCTATTGCCCCCAACAATCTGGGGTCATTTTACCAGAGTGGGTGAGATTCGAACTGCCAAATTGCAGGCAGCCGGCAGTCAGCAGAAGTAGCCTGCAGTACTGCACTCTAACCACTGCGCCACCGTGGCTTGTAATCGGAGAGTTGTCCTCACTGGATCCAGGGGAGGAAGAAGACAAAGCCAAGTAAGAATTCATATCGTCCTCACTTAAGGTCCAAAATTGGGACTGAGTTGCTAAGCAAGAGATCACATCAGCCTGACAGAATTACGTCCTCACTTCTCTTTGTGGTGGTTTATTGAGACGACGTGTGACCATGATGTATGGGATGGCCAGGCTGAGCCTGAGGGAGGGATGAAATGTGCCATCAGTCTGGAGTCCCTTTGCACCCAAACACACTTCTGAAACTTTAAATAAGTCAACCCTGTCCCCGACATCGCTTTTAGGAGCCAAGGTGGCGCAGTGGTTAAATGCAGCACTGCAGGCTATTTCAGCTGACTGCAGTTCTGCAGTTCAGCGGTTCAAATCTCACCGGCTCAAGGTTGACTCAGCCTTCCATCCTTCCGAGGTGGGTGAAATGAGGACCCGGATTGTTGTTGGGGGCGATATGCTGACTCTGTAAACCGCTTAGAGAGGGCTGAAAGGCCTATGAAGCGGTATATAAGTCTAACTGCTATTGCTATTGCTATTTTAGATTGTAAGAGGGGCTTTTGCAGTTTTTAGGTGGGAAGTTTTCTTTATGACAAGTTCAATAAAGTGTGCTAAAATATATGCCCCCCCCCAAAATTGCAATTCTTGGGTGGTGCTTTGACACCCATGTTGCGAGTATTACAAAGCCCCTCCTGTGTGGCCCTCAGTTTTTAACAGTTCTGCCAGTCTAATTTTTGAACCCTCCTATGCTACCATCTCTTACAATACTAGATAACCCAGTATCAACAGTAGAGACCTTCAGGTTTCTGGGTTCTATCATATCTCAAGACTTAAAATGGGCTTCTAACCTCAAGAACATCATCAAAAACAGCAGGACAAAGGATGTTCTTTCTACACCATCTCAGGAAGCTCAAACTTGCCCAAGGAGCTGCTGATTCTGTTCTACAGAGGAATTATTGAGTCTGGCACCTCCATAACTGTCTGGTTTGGCTCTGCAACCCAACAAGACAGAGACTTCAACGGATAATTATCGTTCAAAAGTTTTATTTCTTTTCAAACAAACATTTCATCATTCCTCAATCAGTAAGACATCGGAGTACAACTTTTTGTGTATCAAAATAGTTCTAGTTTACCACCAAATTCTTGTCTAGCCTAATGTATGCCCCTCCCTCCCTCCACCCTCCCCCAACCCCCCTCCTCCCCCCCCGACTTCCCGGAACCCGTACACGGTATGGATTTTTAACAAACACAGTCTAAAATCTATTGAGAAAAAAGAAATAAAGAAATTAATGACATCT
Source organism: Thamnophis sirtalis (assembly GCF_051295495.1). Lineage (NCBI taxonomy): Eukaryota > Metazoa > Chordata > Lepidosauria > Squamata > Natricidae > Thamnophis > Thamnophis sirtalis. The sequence goes on from NW_028261393.1 coordinate 7,195,864, forward strand.
CTACATTGATCTTAGCTTCTTCTTGCTGAGCTAACTTTAAACAATTTAAATCATTTCTGATCTTAAGCATAGGCTAACTGGAATTTCTTGGTCCCGTATTTATTTTGTATATAGTCAATCCATTTTTTCCAGTCTCGTTTATATCTCTCATTTGAGTGGTCTTTAAGATATGCCGATATTTTAGCCATCTCGGCTAAGTTTGTAATTTTCAACGTCCATTCTTGAGTTGTAGGCAGACTTCAACGGATAATTAGAAGTGCAGAAAAAACAATTTGCTACCAACCTGCCTTCCATTCAGGACCTGTAAGCTGCGCGAGTGAAAAAGAAGGCCGTGAAAATAACAAGAGACTCCTCACATCCTGGACATAAATGGTTTCAACTCCTACCCTCAAAACGACACTATACAGAACTGCCCACCAAGACAACTAGACACAAGGACAGTTTTTCCCCCCGAACGCCATCCCTCTGCTAAACAAATAATTCCCTCGCCACTGTCAAACTATTCACTAAGGCTGCATTGCTATTATTCTTCTCTTCCTTCCTATTATCTATCTCCTCCCACTTATGACTGTAACTTTGCTGCTTGTATCTCTACGATCTACATTGTTTTATTTGTTTCCTAGTATGGTTTGATCGATTATTAGTAACCTATGACTATCACTAAGTGCTGTATCTTATGATTCTTGATGAATGTATTTTATTTTTCTTTTATGTACACTGAGAATCCCTGCACCAAAGACAAATTCCTTGTGTGTCCAATCACACTTGGCCAATAAAGAATTTTACTCTATGGACAACCAGCCTGGTACGATTTAAAGATGCAACCCCGTTGCACGCTCACTTCGGAATAACAACTCACTTTTGCAGCGATGTGCAGCGTCGCACGCGCTATATTGAGATGCTCGCCTAGAATCAGCCGCTGGGAACAAGCTAAGCCCCGTTGAGCTGTCGCTCCCCGCGGGCCAGCCAATAGGAGCGCGAGTTAGCGTCCCGCCTCCCAACGAACGTTCCCGAGTAGGCTTCACGCACGCAGCGTCAGGAGAGGCTGCTCGCCCCGCCCCTTCGTTTTGGCGTGAGTTGCTTTGTAGCGCAAAGCAATTGGTTACCATAGAGACAGAAAGAGGGCGGGCTTTTTGGGCCAAGCTTCTTCAACCTGGCGCCCTCCAAGTTCATTTGAGTTATAAAAAGAAGTTGCGTTAAATTCCGAAGTAATATTGCGCCGCCCGTCTCGAAGCCAGCCAAGTTGCGGGGAAAGGGAGGAACGGGGTTCCAAAGCAGCCCTTTTCACGTGCAAACTCAAAACAGCCGCATTCCCACGACGTTTGAACTTGGGTTCGCTGATTGCTGCCTTGCCAGGGGTGGGGGGGGGGCAAGTTTGGTTACCTTGCGAATGATGATTCCCCGGAGATTCACCCGAGCATTCGTCAGCTTCGGCATCACGTGTGCACGCGTGTCAATAATCCGTGTCTGAAGACGTAACAACGGGAGCGCCGATCTTGCATGCAAATGAACGAGCAAAGGTGGGGGGGGGAGAGGCTTCAAAAAAGATTTCCAAAAAAAATGTAAAAAAAAATAATCAGTTTTTTTTTGGGGGGGGGGTAGCGCGTTCTCCCCGTCTTCATTTAAACTGCTTCTCCTGGAGAAGGAGAGAAGAAAGGAGGGAAGGAAGGAGAGAAGGAGAGAAGAAAGGAGGGAAGGAAGGAGAGAAGGAGAGAAGAAAGGAGGGAAGGAAGGAGGGAATGTAGGAGAGAAGGAAGGGGGAAGGAAGGAGGAAAGGAAGGGGGAAAGGAAGGAGAGAAGGAGAAAAGAAAGGAGGGAAGGAAGGAGGGAAGGAGAGAAGGAGGGAGGGAAGGAAGGAGAGTAGGAGAGAAGAAACGAGGGAAGGAAAGAGGGAGGGAAGAAGAAGTAGGACCGTTGTAAGATAAGATGGATCTATGGGATGTTAAGAAAGCAATCTTCAAGTATATTGTCAACTGTAGGGAAAAATTGTTATAAATACATATTATTAATAACAGTTATGAGATCATATAATTGGGAATGTATATATGAATTTGATGATAATAATAATAATAATAATAATAATAATAATAATAATAATATAACAATATTAAAAAAATAACATAAAAAAATAAATAAACTGCTTCTCCTGGAAGACCCCATATCCGCAGGATTGCAAATCTTGGGGAAGGGTTGGTAACCCTGAGAACCCCAAATGTCAAGGAAACGTCAATCACAGCCATTCTCCAGGGGAATTTCTTAGCCCAGCCTGCCCCACAAGCCTCCTGTGGGGGAAAAAGGGGAAGCAGCCCGCATCCTTTTCATCCGTGAAGATAGCGGACTCTTAAAATGCAATAAAAGCATGTAAAAATGCAGAGAGGGAGATTTTTTTTCGGGGGGGGGGGATTTCCATAGACAGAATAATAATTAGATTTTTTTTTGGGGGGGGGAGAATCTCCATAGAATAAACAGATTTTTTTGGGGGGGGGGAAGAATCTCCATAGACCAGTGTTTCTCAATCTTGGCAACTTTAAGTCCTGTGGACTTCAACTCCCAGAATCCCCCAGCCAGCTATGCTGGCTGGGGGATTCTGGGAGTTGAAGTCCACAGGACTTAAAGTCGCCAAGGTTGAGAAACACTGCCATAGACAATTAGAATAAGCAGATTTTGGGGGGAAGAATCCCCCTAGACAGTTTGAATAAGCAGATTTTTTCGGGAGGGGGGAGGGAAATCTCCATAAGCTGAATAAGCATATTTTTTTGGGGGGGGGAGGGAGAATCTCCATAGAATAAACAGATTTTTGGGGGAGAATCTCCATAGACAGAATAAGCAGATTTGGGGGTGGGGAGGGAGAATCTGCATGGACAGTTAAAATAAGCAGATTTTGGGGGGGGGGGGGGTGGAGGATCACCATAGACAGTTAGAAAAAGCAGATTTTTTTGGGGGGTGGGGATGCGAGCAACCTTGGAAGCCAGCGCGGCGTTTGCAATGTTCTCTCTCACCTGGTGCGTGGATCCTTTAAAACAGTGTTTCTCAACCTTGGCAACTTGAAGACGTCTGGACTTCAACTCCCAGAATTCCCCAGCCAGCGAATGCTGGCTGGGGAATTCTGGGAGTTGAAGTCCAGACGTCTTCAAGTTGCCAAGGTTGAGAAACACTGCTTTAAAAGCGCGCACCGCCTTTGCCAAAAGGGGAGATCGACCCGAATCGAATGAAACCAACATTTCGCGAGTTTTCGAAATGGTCTGCAACCCCCCCTCCCGCCCACCAGGACGAAGAAACGGAGCCCCTCCAGATTTAACCTCAACTTGACTCCGTTTAGGATGCCGTGCAAGGTTGCGCCTTTGGGGGATCGCGGAAAGCAACTCCCCTTTTCCGCCCCGGCAGCGGCTCCGCCTTCTTCGGGGACCAGCAGTTTCTCTTTCTTTTCCCGAGCATCCAAGCTAAAGGCCGCCCATTTCCAGCTCCGTTTCACGGCAAGGAAGAAATCCCCTTCGATCCAGAAAGCTTGGCCTTTCCGAGGAGACCGAGGAGCCCCGAAAGATCGCGCGCATCTCCTTCACTCGCGGCTCCTGCAAGACCGGTCTTGGCAGGGTTGGAAGGATCCTTTGCGAGGCCATTGGCGGGCTCGGAACCTCCCAGCCGGCAACAGGTTAGCCCTCCGCTTACAACTCGTTCGTTTAATGACCGTTTCAGAGGACAGAGGCGCCGAAAAAGGGGGACTCACAAGAGGGCTCCTCCTTGGTGCTCTCTGAGCTTGCTCGTTTTCTTGCAAACTTTGCATTATATGTAGAATAGAATAGAATTCTTTATTGGCTACAACACACAAGGAATTTGTTTCTGGTTGTCTAGGAAGCAACAAAGTTATATTCCTAAGAAGTTAAGGAGGTGGGTAATAAGGAAGAGGAGGATAAGGATGGGAATGCTGCCTTTTTAAAAGATAGTTTGACAGTGTTGTGGGAATTAGTTGTTTAGCAGAGTGATGTGTGTGTGTGTGTGTGTGTGTGTGTGTGTGTGTGTGTGTGTGAAACAGGCCTTATGTCTAGTTGTTCTGGTGTGCAGTGCCCTATAGCAATGATGGCTAATCTTTATGCCATCGCGTGCCAAAAGTGGTTGGGAGCGGGGTGGGGCTTGCATGTGCATGCCCACACCCATAATTCTATGCACCCGCCCCCTGCGCATGCACACACAACCCTCCCCGTGCTCCCCCCTGCTTTTGGACCCGTTTTTCGCCCTCCCTAGCCTTCCCCACTTCCCTCGGAAGCCCACCGCAGACCGAAAATAGCCCGTTTCCTGTTTTCTGGTAAGAAAATCAGCCGGCCGGAGCTGAGCACGCGTGCCCACTGATATGGCTCCATGTGCCATCTGTGGCAGGTGTGCCATTGGTTCCCCATCACTGCCCTACAGCGTCCTTTGGAGCAGGGGTCTCCAACCATGGCAACTTTAAGCCTGGCAGAGTTGACATCCGCCAGGTTTAAAGTTGCCCAGAGACCCCTGGTTTAGAGAGGGTAGAAGTTGAAACCATTCACGTCCAGGATGCGAAGGGTCTGTAGATACTTTCATAGCTCTCTTTCTGTCTCATGCTGAATGCAGGTCCCCAATGGAAGGCAGATACGGAACATCATCCTGGCTAATAAGGAGTGGGGTTTAATGTGAGTTTGTATTTTTGGTGGCTTGCCACCAAATGTTGGTGCCGGTGACCATAGCGATTCTACGGTTGGAATGTTTTACCGATGACTTTTTGGCAGCTTCTCAATTGAGGTGTGGTGTGTACTTGATTGTTGGTCTGAAATGAACCTTGGAATTAATCTTATGTTGATCTGGGTGCTGGTTACCAGTGGAGAGGTGAGGGAGTCTTTTTCTTCTCGTTTGGGCTGGTTGATGGTCTCTTTTGCATAGATTCTTGATGAAACTGCCAACGAGCCAACAGCCAAGAGCCCAACCGAAGAGCCTCTGAGACAGGGCAAAGTCACTAGAAAATAGATGATAGATTAACAGAGTTGGAAAGGACCTTGTAGGTCACCTAGTCCAACTCCTGGCCCAAGCAGGAGACCCAACACCATTTCTGACAAATGCCAGTCCAATCTCTTCCTGAAAGCATCCACTGATGAAGCTCCCACAACTTCTGAAGGCAACTTCTGTTCCATGGGTTGATTGCTCTCCCTGTCAGAGAGTTCCTTCTTATTTCTAGGTTGAATCTCTCCTTGGTCCGTTTCCATCCATTATTCCTTGCCTGGCCTTCAGGTGCTTTGGAAAATAGCTTGACCCCTTCGTCTCTGGGGCAACCTCTCAAATATCAGAAGACTGCTATCCTGCCTCCCCTGGTCCTTCTCTTCTCCAGACTAGCCATGCCCAGCTCCTGCAACCGTTCATTGTATGTTTTAGCCTCCGGTCCCCTAATCATCTTTGTTGCTCTTCTCTGCATTCTTTCTAGAGTCTCCACTTCTTTATAGTGTGGTGACCACATTATATGAGTGTTATGTGCTTTCTGGGGCAGGAGAGGCTGGGCTGTCATGGATGAGTGTAGAGACAGCTGCCAATGATTTGCTGCTGCTGATTTTTCAGTTCATGTTTTCTAAAATTGTCGTGTGCACCATGTTCTTTTGCTGGGATTGGCGTTTTTGTGCCTCGGTGCCCTCTTGGTTTGGGTTGTTCTTTCAGCGTAAGAGAAAAAAATAGCACAACCACTTCCTTCTCTTGTTGCTTTTTCTAGGGAGACCATGGGTGTGCCCAGTGAACAGGGCTGCGGATTCTAAACTGAGTAGCCGTAGGAGGAAAATGTCTGTAGGTTTAAGAGCTGGTGGAATCTGAACCAAAGCTTCAGTCACTTGGAGAAAAAGTGGGCGGAAATATGCAGGCCTGGAAGAAAAACAAAAGTTTGATGAGCAGAAATGCACTCTGATGCAGTGTGGACATTAGGATCAAATATAGGGTTGTGTTAGGAAGAGATGTTTTTTTTAAAAAAAGAGTTAAATTGAGTTTTACGCCAATTTATTTGTAAGGCGTAGAGACGTGCTTTCAAATCAGCAGGGCGTGACTAAAGCTGCCTGGAAGAGGGAGCCGTTGCCTATTCTACACTTTGCCAAAGATATTGTGTATATAGAAAGAAGAACTTTTCATTCACCTAGTGGTGAAGATGCTCTCCTCCCACTCAGAAGGTTGAGAGTTCAATCCTAGGTAGCAAAGAAAGAAAAAAGAAAAAAAAATCTGCTGTGAACACCATGTAGGTGTCAGGAAGGGCATCTGGCTAGTAAATGCTCAGCTCCGTCCCAACCCTATCCCAGGGGTGGGATTAAATTTTTTTAGCAAGGGGTTCTCTGCTCAGTTGCTGAGTGGCCGTAGACATGGCGCGTGTGGCCTAGTTGGCTTCCTGAACAATGGTTGGGGGGCGTTTTTGTCCTCCCCGGGCTTCTCAAGCCTCCGGGAGGGCGAAAACAGCCTCCCCAGGTTCCGGAAGCCCCCTGGAGGCTGGAAACAAGCCCTTCTCCTGAACTTCTGGTAGGCTTGTTTTTCACTCTCCTCGATCCTCCGCAGGTGCCCTGCACTTACCTGTATCCAAAATGGGCCATGTGAAGATCCTGGGTGGGGTGGGGGTGGGGTTCAGGGCCAGCCAGGAGTGGGATTTTGGGGTTCTCCGAACTGCACGGAATCTTAGCTGGAGGGTCTCCCGAATCCCTGCAAACCTCCAGCAGTCCCCCCTGCCTATCCCAAATAGGAACTACAAGGGGGTTGTTGTAATTTTAAATAGCTTGTACAGAAAGCAACTTAATTTCCCTATTTTCTTCTACAGCTGTGCTTCTACCATGGACATCAAGGAGGTGGACCTCAGAGAGATGGCTTCTGTCATCCAGTCGAAAGTCGTCCTGGAGGTGTCCTCTCAAGTCCAGTCGCTCCTGGATTCTCTAGAAACCACCACGCTGGACATCGCAGTGACCGGCGAAGGTGGGGCTGGCAAGTCCACCTTCATCAACGCCATGTTGGGGATCCGTGACGATGACTTCGGTGCGGCCAAAACCGGTGTGGTTGAGACTACAGCTTCGCCCACCCCTTACCTTCACCCTCATCTGCCGAATGTCCGGCTATGGGACCTGCCAGGTATTGGTACTCCTTCCTTCCAAGCCAAAAAATACCTCCAGCGGGTGAGATTTGAAAGATACGATTTCTTCATCATCGTAACATCCGAGCGTTTCCGAGAGAATCACGCTGAGCTGGCTCGGGCTGTGGCTGCCATGGGCAAACGCTTCTACTTCGTCCGTTCCAAGGTAGACCAGGATCTGTGGGCTACCCAACAGCGAAGGCCGAGCTCGTTCCAGGAAGCTCAGGTGCTGCAGGAAATAGAGTCGGACTGTTCCCGTCAGCTCAAGCGGGAAGGCTTGGAGAACCCCAAGGTCTTCTTGATCTCCAGCTTCCATTTGCATAGGTTTGACTTCCACCGCTTAAAGGACACTCTAGCTGAAGAGCTGGAAGGGCACAAGAGACACACCCTGCTGCTTTCCTTTCCATCCGTCACCGCTGCAGCTGTGCAGAAGAAGAAGAGCTCGCTGCGCTGGCACATCTGGAAGAAGGCGCTGCTGGCGTGTTTCATTTCAGCCCTGCCCGGCCACCCGTTCTACCTCAACGTCCCCATGCTCATGAAGACGCTCAAGAACTACCAGCAGCATTTCGGCTTGGATGATGCATCTTTGGAGACCTTGGCCGCCACGGTCTCCAAGCCCTCTTACGAGTTGAAAAACCAAGTGCGTTCAAAATTCGTGGGGGGCCTTTCGGAAGAGGCTATCCAGACAGTTTTGAGGCAGTCTGCAATCTGTGGGCAGGTGGCGGCCACAGCGCTGAATAGCCAATTCCCCTTTTTCAACAACTTGGTAGCAGGGGCCGTCTCGTTTGTGGCCGCCTATTATTTGCTGCACACAGCTCTGGATAGTTTTGCCGAAGATGCGCAGAGGGTCTTGGAAAGAGCGTATGGCTTGGAGACAGTGGTTCAGGGCTCCATTGGCTGTCCTTCATTGGGCTTCACCTGTGAATGAAGACGATGAAGAACACCAGCCAAAATTCCTTGGAGATGGACAAATCGGGTTATTTTTTTCCCCCTTCTCTTTTCTGCATTAATATTGCTTCTTGTTTTCTTCAATTGGTCAAACTGGCCAGGAGAACTTAGCCAAGGTTGCTGTCTGCCTATTCCTTGTCATGGCGAAGCACTCAGAACCATCTCTCCAGGCACACCAGCAGTCCACCTGTTGCTCTTCCAGGTTGTGGCACGCACATTGCACGCCTGCCAGCTGGTTGTCAAAAAACAGCTCCCGGGGACCCATGCGCGTGCCGTGAAGCTGAGATTCTGGGTTTCTGGCGCACACATGTGTGCCAGCCAGGTAGTCTTTGCCTGCGCATGCGCGCCAGGAACCGGAAACTCAGCTGAGTGGCACGTGCACGGAATTCTCTTCCAGTTTACTGTGCCCCTGCGCATGCGCGCCGCGGAGCTGCTCTTCCGGATTCTGGTGCTCTCCTGTGCGCATGAGTGGGCTCTTATTTCAGCACTTGGTGCCAAAAAGATTTGCCAACACTGGCCTATCCTGTGAAGAGAACCCTTCTCCCCCCACCCCCCAAAGATTATTGAGATTAGTCTTCAGATGGTGACCCTACATAACTGGGAAGATTCTTTGCATTTCTTTAGATGTAGCAGATTTGATTATTGGGAGGCGTTTTGCTGTTTTTCATATAATAAATTGGTTCTTGGAAACTTTTATATAGTGGCAACCTTTTGAAATGATAAAGGCTCTGGAATCCCTTCATGTCTCAGTGGGTCATTCATTTATTTTATACATACATTTATAGACCATTCTTATCAGTGGTGGGATTCAAATAATTTAACAACTGGTTCTCTGCCCTAATGACCAGCTGGCTAAGCATGGCTCAGTGGTCATGTGGTCATGGCCAACTCAAGGTCACTCAAGTCGATGGGTGCTTTGCCTTAGTGTTACAATGTAATGAGGGTTAACCGGAGAGGCAGTTTCTGTAAGCAGGGAAATAAAGATTAGACTAGAAACAACACCAGAATGTTTCCTTCCTGCCTTCCTTACAGGATTAGCCCTGTAAAATGGAAAAAACCAAAAGAAGATTTCTTCTAACAACTGGTTCTCCGAACTGCGTAGAAAGTTACCAACCGGTTCTCCCGAATAGATGTGAACTGACTGAATTCCACCACTGATTCTTTTGATCCTTACCTCCTTGCCTTCTTTCAGCAGAACTGTAATAAAAACCATCCATGCCGGAGTTCTTAAACAAGCAAGCCATCCTTTGAGGAAGGTAAAGGTTCCCCTCACACATATAAGCTAGTCGTTCTTGACTGTAGGGGGCAGTGCTCATCTCCTTTTTAAAGCCAAAAAGCCAGCACTGTCCGAAGACGTCTCCGTGGTCATGTGGCCGGCATGACTAAATGCCGAAGGTGCACGGAACGCTGTTAACCTTCCCATCAAAGATGGTTCCTATTTTCCTACTTGGGTTTTTACATCCTTTCGAACTGCTAGGTTGGCAGAAGCTGAGACAAGTCACGGGAGCTCGCTCTGTTAAACGGCACTAGGGATTCAAACCACCGAACTGCCGACCTTTCTGATCGACAAGCTCAGCATCTTAGCCACTGAGCTACCGCGCCCCTACCGTGACTTTGAGGAAGACATTCACACAATGGCTATTTGCCCGAATGGCTTAAAAGCAAATCACCGTGGAGTAATTGTGGGAGTTAAAGTAACAGAGAAGTAACAGATTAACAGAGTCGGAAGGGACCTTTGCAGATCATCTAGTCCAACCCGTTGCCCAAGCAGGAGACCCTGCTTCTGCCTCTACCTAGGATGGTACTCACAACTTCCTGATTGTGAGACAAGAGCTCCATCTTTAGGCCACCGCAACTGTTAATGAAGTTTGCATATTTGCAGACAACATATGCACTGTTTTTTTTTATTGAAAAGCTTTAATAAGTTTTACAAATGTTTCCACTTCCCTCCCTCCACCCCAATCCTGCCTCCCCTCCAGCCCTCCCTCGCCCCCACTTCCCAGAGCAAAATATAGGGTATAAACATTTAACAATCATACACCAACATAAACTGACTATAACATCCTGCCTTCCTCTTGTACTTTAACTCCCCTTTTATTAAGCTAACATTCCTTGTTCATTCATAAGCTAATTGAAATTTCTTAGTCCAATATTTATTTTGAATGTAGTCAATCCATCTTCTCCATTCCAAGTAGAGCCGGGGTGGCGCAGTAGTTAGGGTGCAGTACTGCAGGCCACTTCAGCTGACTGCTATCTGCAGTTCAGCGGTTCAAATCTCAAGCGGTTTACAGAGTAAGCATATTGCCCCCAACAACAATCCGGGTCCTCATTTTACCCACCTCGGAAGGATGGAAGGATGAGTCAACCCTGAGCCGGTGAGATTTGAACAGCCGAACTGCTGAACTGCAGTCAGCTGAAGTAGCCTGCAGTGCTGCATTTAACCACTGCGCCACCTCGGCTCTTAACTTTAATACTTAAAAGTATTGTTCCCTTCAGCTTCCACTAGATGGCAGACCAGATTTTCTGTTTTTTTCTCCAGTATATAACATGGAATTATCCCAAGAGGGGTGTAGCAGTCACCGATCAACCAAGTCAAACCAAGATTAAAACTGGATCTTCAAAGAAGTTTAAGAATGTTATTTCTAACCAAAAGGAAGCTATTCATTCAGGAGGAGCATTATGTTAGATAAGCTCCCCATTGGGAGAGCGAGTACATTCAGAGAAGCATTGTGAGAGTTGTGTTGGAGAACACACAAACCAGCATACAGAGATACTGCAGTTTAAATAGGCTTTTACTTTTGTGGAAATAGAGGTATCAGAGTCCATCAAACAGTCCAAGTCATACACGGATAATTCAGCCAGTCATCAATGTCTTTCAGTTAAGGGATAATCCAAATAACATAGTCCAGTATTATATAACCAGTTCGGCATTCAAAGTTTGCTAGCAGCTGCAAAAACTTAAAATAGCTCAATAGTTCTAACAGCCAGCTTCCAAAACACTCAGATCAGATCAGTCCAGCATCTAACAAACAGAGAGCTAATAGTCATTCTGGCTCCCTCTTATGGCCGATTGAGGGAAACAGCAACCAATCACATTTTACAGTATGATTTAAAGAAACAGGTATAACATTGCTATATGATTTATATATTGCCAACCCAACTGTTAGAATTATATTCATAACACATTAAAAGGGCCTCAAATGATATCAAAATGCCGCCAATTGTCTTACTTGGAGGAATCGCGGTAGAAAATGTGAGGAATTCTGATTTTGGATGAATTCACCATTGGGGTATAATGCTGGCAGGGTTCCTTCCTAAAGTAAGGTGACCAGATTTTCAGACTGGTAAAGAGGGACACCTTTGACCGGGGGGGGGGGAGGGCTTGATTAAAATTTTTATACAGAGCAACAAAAATTTTCATATAACGCAAAAATAGTATTGTAATCCTTTTTTTATTTAAACATAACTAAAATTTACAAATATAAATTGTAACTGTTGCCAAACATCAAAATTTTGATTGCGTGACCATGAGGATGCTGCAACGGTTGCTAAGTGTGAAAATGGTCGCTAAGTGTGAAAAATGGTCATCAGTCACTTTTTTCAATGCCATTGTAACTTTGGACACTACCCCACCTTTCTTGCCACAGTTCTTAAGTGAATAACTGCAGCTGGTATTTTGTATTTTGGATAGAATTTTTTTTTAAATAGTCTAAGACAATTTAAAAAAAGAATCCACACAGAATAAATTGAAGTAAAACATTTCAAACTATTCCACACAGAATAAATTTAAGTAAAACTATTTTTAAAAATTCTATGCACAATATATTTCAAAGTATTGTGCATAGAATTTTTAAAAATGGTTTCACTTCAATTTATTTTGGATAGAATCTTTTTTTAAATAGTCTAAGACAATTTAAAAAAAGAATCCACACAGAATAAACCTATTTTAAAAAATCCTATGCACAATAAATAAAATATTATTTTAAAATACATTAAAAAAATAAAAGAAAAAACCCCGGCTCACTTACCAGCAGGCAGACACTCCAAGTCAATCCAGAATGATGTAGATGTTAATACAAAGAACTGAGCAAATTAAAATGGTGAAATTATTAGTCCCAGGGAAATATTTTTCAAAGAAACTTTGCCACCATTTTTTCCACACAAGCTGATCTCCAACCTCCGTGCACCTCCCCTCCAGAAAATCCAGGAAGGAACACTCGCAACTTCTCTAGCCAAGTATTTCCTGGAGCTCTATGGTACTGGGTCATCTTTTCTTATAAAATGAGGTAAAAGGGCAAGGGTGGGGTCCATTTTGTTGCTTTAGCGTTTTAATATCGTCAATGAAAGTACTGAGACAGAGAGAGGGTTTAGACAGAGTGTCTTTTGTCTTGCCCTGTTTAGGATTTCTTAAGCAAATCCACTGGGCTTTCAACATGAAGCCAGAAAATCGGGACTTTTTTAAAACGCCCCGGGAGACGGGACAAATTGTTAGAAATCGTGACTGTCCCGCCGAAATCGGGACGTCTGGTCACCTTATCCTAAAGTTTCAACACCAAAAACCGGGAATAAAAGCTGCCCTCATCCAGTGGTTTGAGAAACCTCTCGAATAAAGTAAGGAAAAAAATAATTCCTTTATAAACAAGAGGAAGAATAGATTGGAGTTAAGACCTGGAAATGTATGGCGAAACCGTATCTGCTTGTGAAGATGCACCTGAATGGCTTTTGAATATGGCCTTCAAATTTCTCAGAAAATTGTTACCAAACAAAGTTTTATTAAGACAGAGGAAGCAATTCATCAAATAGCAATAGCAGTTAGACTTGCATACCGCTTCATAGAGCTTTCAGCCTCTCTAAGCGGTTTACAGAGTCAGCATATCGCCCCCACAGTCTGGGTCCTCATTTTACCCACCTCGGAAGGATGGAAGGCTGAGTCAACCTTGAGCCGGTGAGATTAGAACTGCTGAACTGCAGATAACAGTCAGCTGAAGTGGCCTGCAGTACTGCACCCTAACCACTGAGCCACCTCGGCTCTTACAATGACAAGAAGCCCACACCACTAATATTCCATTCAAATCATTTGACAATGAAATCAAATATAGTTTTGGGCCTATCCCCCCCTTATTATTTCCGGAGTGGGATTTAGAGATCTGCAAGGGAATGCAAAATAAGTCAACATATTAACCGCAAACCAAGCCCTGTTCCTTTTTTTTTTCATGCATTGCAGTTCCCATTCTGACCAACACACACACACACACACACACACACACACACACACACACACATCCCTAGACAATCCAAGATCCGGTCATGTTTGCTGTTGAAAATGTCTCTTTCCCACTTCAAAAAGGAATATAAATTCCTTCCCAGTTGCTCACAACCTTGTGGTTGTGATTGTCCGATTTCCATTGTCCGGGTTGGTTGGTTTTTTGGAAGGAGTCGGCTCATTTACCACATTCAACTGTTGAATAAGGGGCATATAGGTGAAGGTAGCTTAATCATTAACCTGCGAACAGGTGGGGCAGAAAACAAATGTGCCCGTGTAGCTGGAAACTTCAGGAAGGATTCATAAAAACAAGGGATTAGCTTACTCTGCTTGGAAAAAGTTGGACGAATTGCTATCCAGATGGCCTCCTTCCCTCCATAAGAACATTAACTTAAGAGACTGGGCTGAGGATTCGGCCATTACTGAGGGATGATTGCAATGCAATGAATAGTTCCTTCCATCTTCCAGCCCTTGTCCATCCTCGGCAACTTTAACATTTGTGGACTTCAACTCCCAGAATTCCTCAGCCAACCATGGTCATTAAGTGAATCCAGCTACCCATATTGACTTGACTCTGTCAGAGGTCGGCTGGGAAGGTCACAGACGGTGATTGCTTTACCCTGGGGTGTTTCAGCTGTCAAAAAGACATGTCGGTTGCCAAGCCAGCTGGGGAATGCTGGGAGTTGAAGTCCGCAGGTCTTAAAAGTTGCCAAGATTGAACACCTTTGCTGTAAAATGTAAACATAGACTAAGATTTAGCCTTGGAGAGGGAGCCAAGGATGAAGGTACATGTCTCTCTTTAGCAAGGAGTAATCTCTCTCTCTATACAGAAAGACAGATCATTCCTTGCTAAAAAGAGACATCTGTCGGTCTCCCTCCCTCCCTCTCTCTCTCATCTCTATAACCTAACTATCACTTATTTATCTCTGTGTGTCTGTCTGTCTTTCTGCCTGCCTGCCTGCCTCTGTCTGTCTGTCTGTCTACCTACCTACCTACCTACCTACCTACCTACCTATCTACCTATCATCTATCAATCATCTATATCATCTATATCTGTCTATCTATCTTTCTATCTACAGCCTATCTATCTATCTATCTATCTATCTATCTATCTATCTATCTATCTATCTATCTATCTATCTATCTATCTATCTATCATCTATATCATCTATATCTGTCTATCTATTTCTTTCGATCTACAGTATCTCTATCTATCTATCTATCTATCTATCTATCTATCTATCTATCTATCTATCATCTATATCATCTATCTATATCTATTTCTTTCGATCTACAGTATATCTATCTATCTATCTATCTATCTATCTATCTATCTATCTATCTATCTATCTATCATCTATCATCTATCTATCTATCTATCTATCTATCTATCTATCTATCTATCTATCTATCATCTATCTATCATCTATCTATCATCTATATCATCTATCTATATCTGTCTATCTATTTCTTTCGATCTACAGTATCTCTATCTATCTATCTATCATCTATCTATCTAACTATCTATCATCTATATCATCTATCTATATCTGTCTATCTATTTCTTTCGATCTACAGTATCTCTATCTATCTATCTATCTATCTATCTATCTATCTATCTATCCATCCATCCATCCATCCATCCATCCATCTATCATCTATCTATCTATCTATCTATCTATCTATCTATCTATCTATCTATCTATCTATCTATCTTCTATATCATCTATCTATATCTGTCTACCTATTTCTTTCGATCTACAGTATATCTATCTATCTATCTATCTATCTATCTATCTATCTATCTATCTATCTATCTATCTATCTATCTATCTATCATCTATCTATCTACCTACCTACCTACCTACCTACCTACCTACCTACCTACCTATCTACCTACCTACCTACCTACCTATCTCTATATATCCATCCATCCATCATCCATCCATCCATCCATCCATCCAGACTCCCTAACAATTCTGGGCAACTTCCAATTTTTTTTAAAAAAAGAACAAGACAAAACCAGAAAAAAAAAATCTTGAGTGGTCTGAAGATAAGCATCTAAACAGAAAATCCATCATCCTGACCCAATAGCTTCCTGAAAATCACCAAGTCACAGCCATCTGAATTTCCCTGCTACAGTTTTCTGAGCGTTGGCAATTTTAAGACATGGACTTCAACTACCGGAACTTCCCAACTGACTTCACCAGCTGGGGAATCCTTGAAGTCCAAATGTGTTAGGACAGGGGTGTCAAACTTGGGGCCTGGATTCGGCCCGCGGAGTGCTTAGATCTGGCCTGTGGGGCCGCCCTGGAAATAGTGAAGAACCAGCCCGCAGTGCCTCTGCCAGCAAAAACGGAGCTCGCGAGGGCCACGTGAGGCCTTCCTCAGCTTTGTTTTTGCTGGCAGAAGCTTACAAGAGGCCATCCTATCTGAAAATGGAGCTCACGAGGACCACGCGTGGTCCCCCCAAGCTCCGTTTTCACTGGCAGAGAGTTGCAGGAGGCTGTCCCAGCTGAAAACAGAGCTCTGGAGCCTGTTTTCACTGGCAGAGCACTCCAGCCGGTACAGGCGCACCCCCCCCCAACACAAATTATGACATGCTGGCCACACCCTCCTGGCCCCTTCGAAGCCTAACACAACCCTCATGCAGCCCTCAATGAAACCGAGTTTGACACCCCTGTGTTAGAGTTACCAAGGCTGAGAAACCCTGCTCCAGATAGTTTTCGGATAACCAAACTGTACCTTTCTAACCTTTGGATGAACAGACAATTTATTCCTCGTGCATGTCCAGAGACTAAAATAAAGAAAAGACAAGACCCACCTGGATTTTTAGAAGGAGTTGGTCAACCTCTGATGTAATCAAAGTCTTGCTTGGCAGCAATGGCTATTCAAATTCTCCTGGGAAATCACAGATGAGTGGGATAGTCACATTTTTTTCCTATAACCTATCCTCCATATCCTGAATAGTGGAAAATGTGATTATAAGGGTTGGGAAAAAGGAACACGAGATTACTCTCGTGGCTAATAATAAAAATATTATAAATAAATCAATAGAAGTAATTAATGACTGCCAAGTTTCTGTTCCATTTGGGCGTTTAAGATGATTTATAACTGCCTTTCATGTTACTCTTATCAGGGTGAAACAACAGTACTTCCCATATATGGCAGAGGACTTCTCAATCTTTCTGGGGCAAAGGATGAGCTTCATCTAACATTCCGTTGGGGGAGAAAGAAGTTAGAATTTGGATTGTCCAAATGAGTCCTGTCTCTATATTGCAGGATTTTTCAATACATAGCTGTGTGGAAGCATCACACGTGACAGAAGCAGCCGTAAGAACCTCAACAAGCAGGGAAACCGAACAAAGTTGTCCATGTGGCCTTCTTTAAGATGACCTCACTTCCAGCTAGAAGTTGGAAAGAGCAGACGAGGAGGCCTTGATTTCCTTCCTGGGGAAGTCATCAGAACTTTTCACCCTTCAGAGATTCACCAAGCCCTAAAGGAACTCGAATTGCCAAAATCAAATTCACAGGACATGCAGCCCTCAAAGAAATAATCTTTCCTTCTTTCTTTCTTTCTTTCTTTCTTTCTTTCTTTCTTTCTTTCTTTCTTTCTTTCTTTCTTTCTTTCTTTTATTTTCACACACACAAAATACACACAAACAAAACTTAGACATAAACTACACAATACAGTGGAACTTTCCATTGCTTCTGATAGCAGTTTCAATTCTCCTTATGTTATTTCCCCTTCTCATATATTTCATTTGTGTTTCATCATTTTAACCCTCTTATTTTACTTATCCATTTGATTTACCTCTAATACGTTTCATCTCTCTTGGGTGCATATATATACAAGGTAATCCTCCTTAACTTCTATTTTTGGCCTTTATTGGCTTCTTTCCTCCATCCACCTATACCATTTCCCCCATATCTGATAATATTCTGTATCTCGTGAGGGTGATCTGGCTGCGGCATCTGTCACCCCCATTGATCGCCAGGGTTGATTCGGCTGATCTGGCTGGCTAGGCAGGTGTCCCCTTCTTCCCTCACCACTCCATGTGCGTCCCTCCCAAAGTTGCACACACGGTAGAAGAAGACGACCATCCCAGATAGAAGGAGTGTACCAATTTCCGGTCAAGGGTATACTGTCAGCGTTCCAAGTCTCATGTAGAATTAAATCAGAGTCCAAGGCAAAACGATCCTCAAAGTTCCAATTTAATAAAGCAGACATCTTAGCACATCTGTTTTAATCCCAATTCTGGAAATGACATCAGAATCCCACCCAGTTAAAAGTTCATGATCTTGCCCCCACACTCACAAATCCATCACATGGTCCAATCTTCTTCTTCCACGCTGGCGTCTCCACCCAGCTGCTTCCGGTCAGGTGTAAAAGTGCAGAGACAAAAGATGACCTTGAGCTTCTAGAAAGAATGAAAACAATACATTCCACAATCCTACTCCTTTCTATTTCCCCCTCCCATCAACTATACTAATGAAATAAGAGAAAGTGTGGCAGGCCAAAATTCTAAAAAGAATATAACTGCGCTCCCTTGCTAGAATCACCAAACAAGCTGAAAGAAATTTCTAATGAACCGGTAGAACCACTTGCCTCCAGAAGTTGTGAATTCTCCAACACTGGAAGTATTTAAGAAGAGATTGGATAACTATTTATCTGAAATGATGTAGGGCGGTTTTCCTGCCTGAGCAGGGGTTGGACTAGAAGACCTCCAAGGTCCCTTCCAACTCTGTTATTCTATTCTTTTCTATATTCTGCTTGTACAATGACCTGGTTTATGCTGGAAAATCTAGGAGAACCCAATATCAGACACAAACTCTGAGGTGAGGAACATTCATTACAGGTATTTCTTGATTTAAAGCCTTCTGTTAAAGGCCTTTTGAAATTACATCACCACTGGAAAAAAGTGACTTATGACTGATTTTCACACTTACGACCATTGCGGCATCCCTGTGGTCACATCATCAAAATTCAGATGGTTGGCATTTGACATGTATTGATGTTGGTTTCAGTGTCCCATGGTCATATGATCATCTTTTGGGGAAGCTGTTACTAACTTAATATGTGATTCACTTAACAACTGTGGCAAGAAAGGCCATAAAATGGGGCAAGATTCATTCAGCGACTGTCTCAGTTAGCAGCGGCAATTGTGGGGTCAGTTATGGTTGTTAAGTCAAGAACTTCCTGTACAATAGCAAAACTGCAATAGATGGGACCAGTAGTCTCACTTCATAAGCTTGCTCAGAGATAAGATTGGAACTTGGCGATGTATATATTTCTATAGATAGATGCTCAGGGCTGCCATTGTTAGTCTTCTGCTGGAATATGAGTGAGGTTTTTTGGTATCTATAATCAGACTAATTTAGCAAGAATTGTGTTTTGTTAGTTTTCAAGTTTCAGTAATGGTCTGAGTGAATCTTGGCCCACGCTAAGATTATAGTTGGGTTTGTAACAGGCTGGATCACAATCTCATTTCAGCCTAGTTCCAAACTTTGTGTGAACTTGGATGGCCATGAAGTTTGTTGTTAGTTGCGAAGTCCTGTCCAACCCATCACAACCCCATGGACAACATTCCTCCAGGCCTTCCTGTCCTCTACCATCCTCTGGAGTCTATTTAAGCTCATGCTGACTGCTTCAGAGACTCCATCCAGCCACCTGATTCTCTGCCGTTCCTTTCTTCTTTTTCCCTCCATCGTTCCCAGCATGAGGCTCTTCTCCAGGGAGTCCTTCCTTCTCATCAGGTGGCCAAAGTACTTGAGTTTCCTCTTCAGGATTTGGCCTTCTCAAGAGCAGTCAGGGTTGATCTCCTCTAGGACTGACCGGTTGGATCGCCTTGCAGTCCAAGGGACTCGCAGGAGTCTTCTCCAACACCAGAGTTCAAAGGCCTCCATTCTTTGGCACCTTTCTTATGGTCCAACGTTCACAGCCATACATTGCAATTGTGAAAAACCATAGCTTGGCCGGGTGATTTCTCTGTTTTTCAATATGCTGTCTAGATTTGCTATAGCTTTCCTTCCCCAGGAGCAAGCGTCTTTTAATTGCTTGGCTGCAGTTCCCATCTGCGGTGATCTTGGAGCCCAGGAAAACCAAATCTGTCACTACCTTCATTTCTTCCCCATCTATTTGCCAGGAAATGAGAGGACCGGATGCCACGATTTTAGTTTTCTTAATCTTGAGTTTCTAGTCAACTTTTGCACTCTTCTTCTTCACCTTTAGCATCTTTAGTTCCTCTTCACTTGGAGAAAGCTACAGAGATGCTTTCCCCAAACACCATCACTCTACTTTCTACATCACAACCCAAGGATACTTCTAGGAAGCAGTAACTATTGTTTTGCAAGAATCCAATCCGGATCAGTTACCGGGTACCAGAGGCTTAGTCTGCTGAGGTTTCGGACTTGTGCTGAAGCCCATTCTCAGAGAACTTCTCGCTCACCAGAATGTGTGAGAGGCTCCAGTTCGAGTCCGAAAGCTTGGAAAAACGAAACTTCTGGTCTTGGTGACCAACCCAGTATGGATCCTGCAACGTTATCTTGAGACATGTATATTTCCCTTCACTCTTAAGAATCATCGTTTTGTTTGGAAGTGGCAAAGTCTAAACCCATTTGAATGCTACCAGGAACTATTTTGGCATGTCATTAGCTAATGAATAATTTCCCCGCGCAAATCCATCATCGGGTCTATAAAAAGGGAAA
The DNA here is from genome assembly GCF_051295495.1 of Thamnophis sirtalis. Taxonomy (NCBI): domain Eukaryota; kingdom Metazoa; phylum Chordata; class Lepidosauria; order Squamata; family Natricidae; genus Thamnophis; species Thamnophis sirtalis. The sequence continues at coordinate 7,215,876 of NW_028261393.1, forward strand.
AGAGAGGGGTTGGATTTGAAAGGATCGCATCTGCCGGATTTCAGATCTGTAGGTAAGTTGCGATGAATTTCTCTCTCTTTTAGCACAGAGGGTGGACATCCACTCTCTTGTATTATTACTTTTCTCTCCTTGTGTCTGTTTTCCACATCCAGATTAGCATTACTTCAAAAGCTGCCAAATTATTTTGTAGGTGGATTTCTGAATCTGTTAGAGACACATTTCTAAATTTACTCGTGTGGGATTTTCAAACCTGAACTGGTCCAGGGCTAAATAAATGAGGGAAGAGAGTGAAAAGTGAATTCAGTGGGTTTGCATATTTCTTGCCGAACAATAGAAAATGTAATGCTGTTTTTTTTTTTAAAAAAAATGGCTGGGAAAGAATGGACGGACAACTTATTTAACATACGTGGAAATTCCCCACCCTTCTTTATTGAAAGTTCCCGGACCTCAGCACTTACAATTGGACTTTTTAAAACCTGGAAGCTCACGTTGACATTTTGCGCTAACCAGAAATGATTCAACCAGAAATTATTTACCATGTGGCAAAGCAGGCAGATAATAAATTTTAGAAATAAATACATCTTCCAATCATACAATAGCATTCATCTGCCCATTGCCAACCCTGACTTTTATTCTTCCAGTGATTGTGAAATCCTGTGGCACATTTTAAAGGTCACCGTTTTAATTCAAGGATGACTTAGTTATCACTCCTCTTGAACGTCTTCGTTTTAAAACCAACACAAAGCAAAATCATACTTCTTTGTAAGATGAAAGGCCTGTTTTGAAGCCAAAGGATGAAATATGTGTTTTTTCACACAACAGAAACCATCCCCTCGTTGGAGCGGCTGCTGAATTCAGTTCTGTTTATTCTTCACCCCAAGAAATCATGAAGGGAGATTTCGTCCTCTGCCTTATTTTTATTCTCCTCCCTTGGGTCCACGGTGAGTCCTTTCAACCCTGAATTTTTGGGTTTGTGCTAGGCATGTGAATTCCTCGGCAGAGGGTTACAAATGGATTATATAGGCCTTAAGTAAATGCAATTCTAGCTTACGCCCTTTGCTTAGGGATCGTTCGAAGTTTCACAGGCACTGAAAAAAAATGTGATTTATACATCCAGTCCTTGCACCTGTTCTGACCGAGGCTTCCTAAGAGCATGAAGCAAACTCCTTGTCCTGAAAAAAACCCACCTTTTATTAATTGACTGTGAATTCTGCTCATTCACATCCAGCAAAGTCTTTTAAGGGAGGATTTACAGTCACAGACCTTATCTGGCTTGGAGAGCTGCCAGGCCGATATCTGCAAAATTTGGCAAGGAGTCTCGGAGAGTCACGAATCAATTAAGCGAACTAATTGTCTTCTGCAAACTCCGCTCCCCCTTCACTCTTCTTTTATTTCCTCTGGGAGGGGCCATTCACCGTCCACCTTCACTCCCTTTTTATCCCTTATCTGTATCCCCTTCCCTGACTTGGATTGTGAGCCGCCCTGAGTCCCCTTCGGGGAAAAGGGCGGCATATAAATGCAATAAATTCAATTCAATTCCCAAGTCGACCCCTGTTCTTTAGCTGTTTCCTTCGTCTGGCAACTCTGCACATGCGCACACTGGGAACAGGCTCCAGCTCTTCATATGCCCCACTGATCTCCAACTCTGAAGGCAGCTGATAACTGTCAGATGGCTCTGGCCCCCTTTCTGCCTCATCAGAATCTTCCCCAGACTCCAGGACTGGCCCATGTTCCTCCCCAACCCTCCTCACTCTCTGAATCTGCTGCCAGCTCTGCTGGCCGCTGGTGGGCCATAACAGCACCTATGGTTGCCCCAGCCTCCCCACAGTCACACAATCAAATTTTGGGTGCACGTATTTTGTAAACGTTGCAGTCTCCCAGGGTAAAGTGATGCCCATTTGTGACCTTCCAAGGTGACTTCCGACAAGTGGTCAATAGGGGTTGTTGTTGGGTTGACTGAATGGCCAGGTGATTCCCTTAACAACTGCAGTGGTTTGTCTAAGGACCGTGGCTAAAATGGGGTGGGGGGAACGGCCACAATTTGTTTAATAACCGTCTTGCTTAGCAGTGGGAATTCTGGTTCTAATTGGGGTCGCAACAAGGGTGAGTTGTTGCCGGTTTTACTGCCGTGCCCCTGCGCTGGTCAATGTAAATTGTCTGTGTATGCGCAGTCACTATAAATCAAAAGGGCGGTGGCTCAGCAGCGGCAAGGGAAACTGGTTCGGGGGGCGTGGCAGACCTGGGTCGCTGCCGGTTCTGCGAACCAGGCCTGAATTCCACTACTGTTTCAGCCGAACCAGGCCGAACCAGGAGCAACCCACCTCTGGCTCATAAGTAGAGGGTTATCTGTGCCGTTCTTTTGTCCCTTGCTGTAGAACCGTCAGCTCATAATGTAGGCAAACCCCAGGAGAGGAAGGAGGAAGCAAAAATTAGTGCGTGGAAGTTTTTCAGAGCTGCCTTCTTGAGTGGGCATTTCCAATTCAACAGATTAGCAGATTCAGAGAATTAGAGGGGACCTTGTAGGTCATGGAGTCCAACTCCCCCCTGCCCAAGCAGGAGACCCTACACCATTTATAGGTATAGGTGCTTTATTTGTATGCCGCCCTTTTCCCTGGGGGGACTCAGGGCAGCTCACAGCTCAGAGGGAAGGGAGGACAAACCAGATTAAACACATAAGACAATACATCGTTAAAAGCACAACATTCATACAATTTGGGCGGGGTTGAAGTCTTTAGCCCCAGGCCTGTCGGAACAGCCAGGTTTTAAGGGCTATGCGGAAGGTCTGGAGGGTGGTGAGGGTACGAATCTCCACGGGGAGTTCGTTCCACAGGGTCGGAGCTGCCACCGAGAAGGCTCTCCTCCGCGTGGTTGCCAGTCGACACTGACCGGCTGATGGAACTCGGAGGAGGCCTAATCTATGACAGATGGCAGTCCAAGCTCTTCTTGAAAACTTTCAGGGGTCCAAAGATCAAGGCCTCCTTGCGTCTGGAGATGAGAAGCATCGCATTCCCCCCACCCCAAAATAACTCTCTCTCTCTCTCTCTCTCCCTCTTCCTCTCCCCCCCTCTCCCTCTCTGCAGGAGCGGTAAATACAATAAATATGACCTGTGTTTCATGTCCTCTTGGAAGCCCCAAATGTGGACTTAATTGCACAAGTCCTGCAGCCTGCGTTACTTTGACAGAAAGCAATACATTGGGTAAGAGTACTGAATCTCATTGGATGCCATGCGCATAGTGGTTAAGGTGCAGTAGTTAAGGTGCTGGCCTAGAAACTGGGAGTCTGTAAGTTCTAGCTCTGCCTCTGGGCCAATCACCAGGAGACTGTGAATTCTAGACCCTCCTTAGGCATGAAAGCTGGTTGGGTGACTTTGGGCCAATCACCAGGAGACTGTGAGTTCTAGTCCCACCCTAGGCATGAAAGCTGGTTGGGTGACTTTGGGCCAATCACCAGGAGACTGTGAGTTCTAGTCCCACCTTAGGCATGAAAGCTGGTTGGGTGACTTTGGGCCAATCACCAGGAGACAGTGAGTTCTACTCCCACCTTAGGCATGAAAGCTGGTTGGGTGACTTTGGGCCAATCACCAGGAGACTGAGTTCTAGTCCCTCCTTAGGCATGAAAGCTCGTTGGGTGACTTTGGGCCAATCACCAGGAGACTGTGAGTTCTAGTCCCTCCTTAGGCATGAAAGCTGGTTGGGTGACTTTGGGCCAATCACCAGGAGACAGTGAGTTCTAGTCCCACTTAGGCATGAAAGCTGGTTGGGTGACTTTGGGCCAATCACCAGGAGACAGTGAGTTCTGGTTCCGCCTTAGGGATGAAAGCTGGTTGGGCAACTTTGGGCCAATCACCAACAGATGATGCGTTCTAATCCTGAGTTAGGCATGACAGTCTGCTAGTAGACTTTGGGCCTATTGCCCTTGTTTAGCCCAACTCACAGGGTTGTTGTTGCAGGGAAAATAGGAGAAGGAAGGAGTATGTATTGTACGCTCACCGCCCAGAGTTACTTATAAAGTAATAAAGTCAGGATAAAACTCAAATAAATGGATAATACTCAGTAGAATCTTCAGCTAAGAAGAGCTGAGGTACTCTTTTATCAAAGCTAATGGGATAGCTCTGTTCTTCTCTATCTGTTTTTCATTCATTCTTCCCAGGTGGAAATGTCAAACCCAGTGGATCATACCAAGGATGCATTGACCCAAAGGATTGTAGACCTCTGGCCTTCACCTTGACCACAGCTGCTGGACGTTACATCCAAAGCAATATGGCCTGTTGCTCAAAACCTCTGTGCAATGAAGGGTTAACTCTAACTGGTTGGTATTTCCTGGGCTTTGTTTAAAAGAGGAAACTATAACATAAGAATGCTATTCCTTTATGGAATCCTATTTAAAATATACATTGACAAGGAGGGGAAAAACAGAGAGCTTCTCAAGAAAGAGAAATCAAGTTTACAAAGCCTCTAAATTAATATTTGGAACAGATCAAAAGTAGTCTTATTAAAGCCACACAATCACTAACTTTCGGTAGCAGAGATGGCTAACCTTTTCGGCACCGAGGGCATGCGCGCGCCCATCTGGCGTGCAACCTGGAGAAGGAGCTTCCCAGGGGGCGTGCACTCGCTGGAAAATGAACTTTCGGTTTCCGGCACACGCATGCACTCCGCCCAGCTAGTCTTCCGGTTTACTGACGCAAATGCTCCCCGAAAATCAGTTGGCTGGCGCGAATGCTCATGCCAGAAAACGGAAAACCAGCTCTTCAGTTTCCGGCACTGCCGCACGCTCGAAGGCCAGCTGATCGTCACGCGCATGCGCACCAGAAACCCAGGAGAGGAATGGGCAACACTGTCCGTTCCAAGCGACATGATCACTTTGGGCACTCGTGCCATAGATTCGCCATCACGGTTCTACAGGGAAAAGTAAACATCAGAAATGATTAAGATTTCTGTTACACAGCTTCCAAGCAAATCAAAAGTCTAGTATTCCTATTCTATTCTATTCTATTCTATTCTATTCTATTCCATTCCATTCCATTCCATTCCACTCCATTCCACCCTACAGTCTATTCTATTCTACTCCACTCCACTTCACTCCACATTCTAGTCTATTCTAGTCTATTCTAGTCTATTCCATTCCACTCCACTCCATTCCACCCTACATTCTATTCTATTCTATTCTATTCTATTCTATTCTATTCTATTCTACTCTACTCCACTCCACTCCACTCCACTCCATTCCAATCTACATTCTATCCTATCCTATCCTATCCTATCCTATCCTATCCTATCCTATCCTATCCTATCCTATCCTATCCTATCCTATCCTCTCATTCCTGACTAAGTATTTACCTCTATCTTAGGGACAATGGATTGTTGAAGAAAATGATCACTCCATGCTCTATCCTGGATTTGTGTAGATTCTTGTCATTACAGCCTTAAATCAGAAGCATAGGAACTGCTCCCAAAGATTGAGGGGCCTTAAGACAATGAGACAATCATTTTTAACTGCACAACGCAACACTTTTGGTGTCCAACTTCTAAGGAGGACAACTCTACCCTGGCTCTTGACCCAGAGGCCCAATGCATATCTGTTAGAAATTCTGCTGATGGACCAATGTTTAAACTGGGACAAAAAAGGGAGAAATTTAGAATGGAACCAGCCAACGGCCACTCAAAGTAGCCTATTCAGAGTTGGATGGATCTTCATTAAAAAAAAAAAAAACCTTTACAAGTCAATGGAAAATTGGTTAAAATACGATAAGTGTAAAGGAAGCGCTATATTTTTGTAGCCAATAGTTGACTTAGTGGTGGTACAGGATGTCTCATGTTGCCTAAGGGTAGTATTGAGAGTATCAAAAGATTCAAAACGGTACCTGGCTTCAAGATCAAAACTAAGAGTGTTGTGTGATCATGGCAGCAATCCTGATTTTTTGCCATTGAATGTACACCCAAGAGATATATTCCTTCCCACATGGATGCTAAGAAATCTATCTTGCTTTACAGTTCCCCCAGTTGGTACGTTGGAAAATGGGGTGTTTTGCCCAGCCTGTGAAATCTACAATCAGAAGGCGTGTGAAAGCAAAAGTCAAATTGCCTGCAAGGGAATTGAGGAGAAATGTATTACGCTCGCAGGAGACTCTATCGGTATTTCTTCAATTATTTCATCACCCATCCACCCCTTTCCCAATATACTGGCTAAAACCACATCACAATCAGGGGTGGGATTGAAAAAGTTTAGCCACCGATTCTCTGCCTGGTTGATGGGTGGGTGTGGCCATGGAGGCGTGACCTAATCAGCTTCCTGCACCATGGTGGGGGGGTTGCCTTCCCCAGGGTTACGGAGGCCCCTACAGAGGCCAGAAATGGGCTCTGGTACTTCCGGTAGGCCCATTTTTCACCCTCCCCAGGCTGTGAAGGCTTTCCCTGAGCCTCCAGGAGGGCGGAAATACCCAAATCCCACCCCTGACCATGATCTTAAAGCATGATTGGCTCAGGAATTCTGGGAGTTAAGGTCTATAATGCAATCCTAAGTATATAGCAATAGCAGTAGACTTATATACCGCTTCATAGGGCTTTCAGCCCTCTCTAAGCGGTTTACAGAGAGTCAGCATATTGCCCCCAACAATCTGGGTCCTCATTTTACCCACCTCGGAAGGATGGAAGGCTGAGTCAACCCTGAGCCGGTGAGATTTGAACCGCTGAACTGCTGATCTAGCAGTAGCCTGCAGTGCTGCATTTAACCACTGCGCCACTGGCTCACCTTGGCAAGTTGCATTAACAGAGGGATACAATCAAGCTCTTGAGGTACTAATATCGCTCTACAAAGCCTTAGTAAGACCAGACTTAGATGATTGTAACTGATTTTGTTCACCACGCTATAAAAAAGATGTTGAGACTCTAGAAAGTGTGCGGAGAAGAGCAATCAGGATGATTAGGGGGACTGGAGGCTAAAACATATGAAGAACGGTTGCAGGAACCGGGCTAGTCTAGAGAAGAGAAGGACCAGGGGAGACATGATAGCAGTCTTCCAGTATTTGAGGGGCTGCAATGGAGAGGAGGGGGCTCAAGCTATTCTCCAAAGCACCTGAAGGCCAGGCAAGGAATAATGGATTGAAACTGATCAGGGAGAGATTCAACCTAGACATAAGGAGGAACTTTCTGACAGTGAGAATCATCAATCCATGGAGCAGAAGTTGCCTTCGGAAGTTGTGGGAGCTTCATCCCTGGAGGCTTTCAAGAAGAGACTGGACTGCCATTTGTCAGAAATGGTGTAGGGTCTCCTGCTTGGGTGGGGGCTTGGACTAGATGACCAACAAGCTCCCTTCCAACTTTGTTAATCTGTAAAAGGGCCATAGTTCTGCACCCCTGCTGTAGGGTAAAATAAAAGAATCTACTTAGGAAGTTCTGTGTTGTTTGATTCTCACATGCAAGACAAATACTCCAGAGTTGAACCTGTATGTGTGAACCAGATCCGATTCCACAATTCCCCATGCAAAAGTGATCCCCGTGTTTGCACAAATGTAGCTCTGCTTATTTCTCTCGTTGCAGAGAAGTCTCCGAATCAATCCTTCGCCATCAAGGGCTGTGCAACCCAGAATGCCTGCAGCTTGCAACAGAATGACCTGGTGCCATTCGGAGGGAAGATATATAAGCTGAGTGTGAAAGCAGCTTGCACCGACATCGGCGTGTGGTGTGTGATTTCTTCCTCAGGCCTCATTTTTTCATCCCTTGCTGGAGTCCTCTTCGTCCAGAGCCTCTTGTGAAGTCACCTGGTTCCTCCTTTGTGCTTGATAAAAAGGCCAACGTCTGGATGGTCTCCAGAATTGCAAATAAAAATTTTCAAGTTCTTTTAATCCATGAGGTCTAGTGGTCTTTTTCCAGTCTCTCTGACACCACATTTTCACTCCTCTCTTTTTTTTACAAATACATTTTCTTATTCTCCCTACCCTTCCTTTGTTTTAGCAAAGTGTCTTTGGACTATTGGAAATAATTGTTGTTCTTGTTGTTAGTTACAAAGTTGTGTCCAACCCATCGCAACCCCATGGACAATGTTCCTCCAGGCCTTCCTGTCCTCTACCATCCTCTGGAGTCCATTTAAGCTCATGCAGACTGCTTCGGTGACTCCATCCAGTCACCTCATTCTCTGTCGTCCCCTTCTTCTTTTGCCCTCCATCGTTCCCAGCATTAAACTCTTCTCCAGGGAGTCCTTCCTTCTCATTAGGTGGCCAAAGGATTTGAGTTTCCTCTTCAGGATCTGGCCTTCTAAAGAGCAGCCATGGTTGATCTCCTCTAGCACTGACCAGTTTGATCACCTTGCAGTCTAAGGGACTCGCAGGAATCTTCTCTATAATACTTAAGGAAAAATACACAGGATTTCTGGCATGGATCTCAAATCATCTGAATACGATTATTCTCCAGTCCTCAAGGATTAACTGTACAAGACTGGAGAATAATCAATCACTTGGCAACCTTCAAAGTTATGATGGGCCTACCATGGATAAAAGCTTTAGAAAGGTTTTCTAGCTGAGAGGCAACGTACAAATAAAATAAAATAAGTATTTTTAAATTGAGGTTTCCTCTTCAGAATTTAATCGATTAACGTGCCAAGCTAGATATGGGGTGGGATTAATATGTTATACAACCATCAAAATCTAATTTGATCTGGAGAGACTTTTAATCCTGGGATAATTTCAGCCAGTTGTGTCATATGAGCACTAAACCTCACTCCACAAAGGAGCAATTTTCAATGTTACCCTGTCAATTTTCCAAAAAAGAAGAAATTTAGGAAATCATATGGAACATAATTTGAGGAGACTACGAAGACCCTTACCATCTCCTCTTATGATAATACTTTCCGGAGAAGACTGAGTTAAATGTGGTGGAAAGAATAGAGTGGAGTGGAGTGGAGTGGAGTGGAGTGGAGTGGAATAGAGTAGAGTAGAGTAGAGTAGAGTAGAGTAGAGTAGAGTAGAGTAGAGTAGAGTAGAGTAGAGTAGAGTAGAGTAGAGTAGAGTATTCTTTATTGCCCAAACAACAAACAAGTAATACGATCATAAGATGCAAATAGGAGAAGGTAGTAGAAACAATGAGAATGATAATAGTAATAAAGCCATACTATATGGGTAAATATCCTCAGACATAAGAAGACAGTAGTTTGGGAATTAGGTATTCTGCAGCATAATGGCAAGAGTGGGGAAAACTGTCCTTGGGTCTAGTTGCTTTGGCATACAATGCCTTATAGTGGCATCCCGAGGGGAGGGGTTGAAACAGTCTATGTCCAACATGGGTACTTGAGAGACCGCCTGCTGCCAATTACCTCCCAAAGGCCCATTAGATCCCACAGATTAGGCCTCCTCCGAATTCCATCTACTGGCCAATGCCGATTGGCTACCACCCGGAGGAGGGCCTTCTCTGTGGCTGCTCCGGCCCTCTGGAACGAGCTCCCCGTGGAGATTCGGACCCTCACCACCCTCCAGGCTTTCCGCAAAGCCCTTAAAACCTGGCTGTTCCGACAGGCCTGGGGCTGACGGATCCCCCGCCCCCACTCGAATGTGTGGTTGTTGAATGTTTTTAAATTGTTTGTAGTTGTTCGTCCGTTGTTTTCCTCCTGTTTGTATTCCCCCCCCCTTTTTGGTTTGTGAGCTGCCCTGAGTCCCTCTGGGAATAGGGCAGCATAGAAATCCAATAAATCAAATCAAATCAAATCATGTGGCCTATTAGTCTAAAGATATCCTCTCAGTGATCAAAAAAGCCATCATTGCACTTTCTGGAAATTACCCAATGACCAAATATGCCAGGAATATGTAAAGAGTTCCTTAATCAAAAACTACATTTGAGGAAGGAGCGGTGACACCATCATTTCCTCTTGGGGTTTGAAGTTTATCCATTGAAAACATTCAAATTTGGTCACTTTTCAATTTTTGAGCATTTTGACTTTGTCCTCATATAAGGCCTCCCAAGAGAGGTGGATTTCTAAAGGATTTAATGGTGGGCTCTCACCCATATCTTCCCCTTTCAAAGGGCAAGTGTTATATCTCATAACTTTTCCCAAGTGACAGCTTGCCTACACAAACCACACAAATAGTTCCTTCTCGGCATGGGTGCAGCAGAGTCAAGTTGGTTATGGAATGTGGTGGGTTTTGGGTGGCAGGAAGGAAACCCAAGACTTAATTCTCTGGGACCAACCAGCTGCTCATACTGTCAAGATACATCTAGGTTTAAGGCTGGGGATCTGGAGTCAAAGATGAGTGATGCAGGAATCCCAAGTTGGCGTCAGATGGGTACAACTTGGTTCTGGAACTTGCTTTATGACCAGAGAAGACAGAAACAGACTTCAACGGATAATTAGAACTGCAGAAAAAACAATTGCTACCAACCTGCCTTCCATTGAGGACCTGTATACTTCATGAGTCAAAAAGAAAGCTGTGAAAATAGCAATAGCAGTAGACTTATATACCGCTTCATAGGGCTTTCAGCCCTCTCTAAGCGGTTTACAGAGAGTCAGCATATTGCCCCCAACAATCTGGGTCCTCATTTTACCCACCTTGGAAGGATGGAAGGCTGAGTCAACCCTGAGCCGGTGAGATTTGAACCGCTGAACTGCTGATCTAGCAGTAGCCTGCAGTGCTGCATTTAACCACTGCGCCACCTTGGCTCTACAGATATCTATAGACCCTTCACATCCTGGACATAAATGGTTTCAACTTCTACCCTCAAAACAATGGTATAGGGAACTGCACGTCAGAACAAGGAGACACAAGGACAGTTTTTTTCCTGAATGCCATCACTCTGCTAAACAACTAATTCCCACAACACTGTCAAATAATTAACTAAGACTGCATTACTATTATTCTTCTCATCCTCCCTAGTACCTATCTCTTCCCACTTATGACTATAACCACGCTGCTTGTACCTTTAAAATTTATATTGTTTCATTTGTTTCCTAGTATGATTTGATTGCTTATTAGTAACCCATGGCTATCACCAAGTGTTGTATCTTATGATTCTTGATGAATGTATTCTATTTTATTCTCCTTATGTACACTGAGAACATATGCACCAAAGACAAATTCCTTGTGTGTCCAATCACACTTGGCCAATGAAGAATTCTATTCTGTACTATTCTAAGTAACGGTCAACAAAGACTGGACACAGAACACTGACCTTCCCTGTGGTTGGTGGAAGAAGCCACCGCTGTCATAATTGTGTTAGCCAATAGTATTTCCCCCCACTTTGAATAGAGTGTGTTATTTACCTTAACCTAAGAAAGACAGTGATAAGAAGAATTAAGAGAAATACCCCTCGACACCGAAATGTAAACTAGCTCCCGGAGAACATGTAACTGGTGGCATGCAATGGGTATATAACTTTGGATCAGTAATGGCTTGCATGATTCCATACCTGATGCCCAAATTATGGAAAGAATTCCATGTAACTGACATCCTTGATCAGTGTGTGTTGGCTTAGGAGAATTCAATTGGTCTGATTTTCAGGTAAGCAGGGTTAATCCTAAACATTGTGAGTGGTGTCTGGGTCACCCACCTCTTAATAATAGGGGACATATCTGATTGCTAAGACTTTCTCTATGGGAAAGATGTATCTTAAATCTGTAGGCCAGGGGTGTCAAACTCAAGGCCCACGGGCTGGATCTGGCCCATGGGGTACTTAGATCCAGCTGGCGGGGCCGCCCTGGAAACAGCGAAGGACCGGCTCGCGGTGCCTTCTGCCAGTGGAAACGGAGTTTGGGAGGGCCGTGCTCAGGGCTCCGTTTTCGCTGGCAGAGGGCTAGCAAAACAAAACTAAAAGCAAAAGAAAAGAAAAGGAGAAACGTTTCCCCTTTTACATTTGAGCATCCAAGAAGGGCCAGGAAAGGAGAAGGGGAAAGAGGGAAGACAAAGAAGGAAAGATGGGAAGAGGCGAAGGAAGGAAAAAGAAAGAAAAAGGGGAAGGAAGAAGAAAGGAGAAGGAAGAGGGAAGGAAAAAGAAGAAAAGGAAAGGAGGGAGGGAGGGAGGGAGGGAGGGAGGGAAGGAAGGAAGGAAGGAAGGAAGGAAGGAAGGAAGGAAGGAAGGAAGGAAGGAAGGAAAGTCCTGTGGTAACACTTGGCCACCAGCAGATAGCAAGAATCCTCTAGAGCAGTGGTCTCCAACCTTGGCAACTTTGTGGACTTCAACTCCCAGAGTTCCTCAGCCACTGCTCTAAAGGACAAGGGTTTTCTGCTCTCCCTGGTCTTGCCTTCCTCCTCTGGAGACAATGGAGACCCACCCAAGCCACCACAGGGGCTCCCAACATAAGTGATGTTGAGCTGGCCACACACCATCCCAGCCCCCCCCCCCTGAGGTCAAACATAACCCTGATGTGGCTCTCAATGAAACTGAGTTTGACACCCCTGCTGTAGGCCGTGTAGCAGGGGTGGGTTTCAGGCGGTTCGCGGCGGTCCCCACGAACCGGTTGGTCGGCGAACCCGGAAGTAAGTAACTTCCGGGAACGCCGAAGGATCCACCCGCCCGCCCGCGTTTCTTACCCGGTTTTGACGAGTTCTGCGCTTCCACGCATGCGCAGAACGCATACAGCGCCTGCGCGATCCTCCAGGAGCAGATGGAGCATCGCACATAAGCTAATATGCATGCGTGCACTGCGCGCGTGCACGAGGACGCTGCCGGCCCCGTTTCAACCGAACCGGTTGGAACAGGGAGAGAAACCCACCCCTGCCGTGTAGGGCTTTATGATGGCAACCAGAACCTTGAGTTTCACTGGAAACAAGCTTGCAATCTGCACAGCTTCCCCTGCACAGCAGTGCGACATGGCAACATCACAACTGCCCATGAGATATGGGCAACCACATTTTTAATTACCCCCTTTAATACCCCCTGAAGAAATGATCTTAGCGCCCTCCTACGCAAAGCAAATTTTAGTGGTCGACGCAAGAGATGACAAGGGACCTTCTTTAGAATATCCTTCAGTATAATAATGAGCCGAGGTGGCGCAGTGGTTAGGGTGCAGTACTGAAGGCCACTACAGCTGACTGTTATCTGCAGTTCAGCAGTTCTAATCTCACCGGCTCAAGGTTGACTCAGCCTTCCATCCTTCCGAGGTGGGTGAAATGAAGACCCAGACTGTGAGGGCGATATGCTGACTCTGTAAACTGCTTAGAGAGGGCTGAAAGCCCTATGAAGCGGTATATAAGTCTAATTGCTATTGCTATTGGTCAGCAAGTTCAGGTTGCGTTTTAGCAAGCAATGGGTTTAATAAGTGGGGATTTGAATCTATCTTTTCCCTGGCCTGTTCTTGATCTCCTTTCCCACCCAGGAAGTTTCCTCTGTTAGAAGATTCCAGATGTTGATGCAGTTGCCACCTCAACTCCAGCCTTCCATTCTCTCTGGTTTTGAAGAGAATGGATATATTGCTGATTTACTACCTCTTTGATTTTCTGCTGGCAATTGGTAAGTTACCAGAGATTAATTCATAGTACAGACCACTGGAGCAGGTCTTAAGCAGTATCTCATTCTCTTAAGTTATATGTTATGAAGACATACCTCCGGTTCTATGAGAGAGTGCTTTCCATGCATGCTTGCACAGCACTCATAGACTGCCCTCGGTTTCACCGCTGGTGAGCTGAGCTCAGTTGTGGTGTGGCAACCCACTTTGCCGTGTGAATCAGCTGAGCTAAAAAACAAGGGAATATAGCAGAGGTGGGTTCCTACCAGTTCGCACCTATTCGGTAGAACCAGTTCGTCAAATCTCCCAAACCGGTTAGAAGAGGTTCCAAATTTTTTTGAAACCCACCATTGGTCCTTGGATAGGATTATTTTACATGATCATGCTCATATTTATAAAACTCAGTGCCTCTGTGGAAGGTAAGGATGACTACTGTGTTTGTGGTGCAATCAGAACATTGCGTGTGTTGAAGTTGTTTTAACACAAACCAAAGATGCCTTTTAAAACACAAGTTTACATCCTATTCTTATGCATGCCAGTGCTGTGTGTGAGGTAATTTAAGGTGGTTCTGACAAGTGTCGTCGGCATCTTCATATCCGGTCACATGGGCAGCAAGCCACTCCCATCCGGTCACATGGGCGGCAAGCCACTCCCACAAAGGAGACCAGACCCACAAAGTAGGTTCGAACAATTTTTGAAACCCACCACTGGAATATAGGAGAAAAGATACAAACACAACCAGAGGTGGCATTTGCTGGTTCTCCGAACTACTCAAAATTTCCCCTACTGGCTGGCCTGAACTGGCTAAATACCATCTCTTCTCTAGGTACCACAAGATGGAAAGAGTGCATAATACAAAAGATGGAGGGCATTTTTAAACACTGTTTAGGGGGTTCCATGTGCTCATTTTATATCACAATACACTATTTTGTCATTTAGTTCATTGGTGTCTAGTTTGATGAGTTGTGATTCTCCAATATCTTCAGCATTTTCCTTCACTCGCCACCTTACAATTGGAAACCCTCACTTGCCACCTTACAATTCTTACAATTGGAAGCACTGAGGACTGCGTACATATTAGAACAGTGTTTCTCAACCTTGGCAACTTGAAGATGTCCGGACTTCAACTCCCAGAATGCCTCAGCCAGCATTCTGAGTTGAAGTCCAGACATCTTCAAGTTGCCAAGGTTGAGACACACTGTATTAGAATCTTTATCATTAACCTTACAGACTTTGTCCTATAAAAACCTGACATCAGAAGGCCCCCAAAGTTACAAAACAGGGTATCTCTTCTCCAACAAATTTCTGGATTGTTTTTACAGCGAAGTAGAATGTTCACTTACAAGAATATTTTCCCCCCAATTCTATAGCATGCAAAGAGCAAAGGGAGGAAGGTTTTGATGCTGATAAACACGCATGTTTTACGGCCATTTTACGTTAAGCGTGATTGATGATAAAGAAGCTGTTAGGTAACATTTCTGCTATCAAGTCAAAATAAGGACGTTGTACAGTTGCACATGGCTTTGCTAATCTTCTCTTCCAGGGCTTGGCTTACAGTGTGAACGATGCAGCAGCAAAACCAGTTCCTGCACTGGAGCCCCATATAATTGTCCAAAATCTGAAAAGGCCTGTCTGATCCTGACCATAGAGAACATTATCGGTGGGTGTCTTTGCCTTTTGTAGGGGTGGAGAGGATTGGAATTCTTCCAGACTAGCACCAGGGTTGCCTGGTTATTAAAAGGTTATGTTGGAGAAGAGGGAACTATTTGCCTGCCTGCCTGCCTGCCTGCCTGCCTGCCTGCCTGCCTGCCTGCCTGCCTGCCTATCCATCCATCCATCCATCCATCCATCCATCCATCCATCCATCCATCCATCCATCCATCCATCCATCCATCCATCTCTATATATTTCTATCTCTATCTCTGTTTTGAGTCCTAGCACTGCTCCTGTCAGTCGCCTGAGCTCCTGTCCACCTAACAGCTCGAAAGCATGTTCTGTGCAAGTAGAGAGACAGGTACCACTTCAGTGGAGAGACAAGCTGGTGCTCTGTGCTGTCAGTCAGATTCCTGATGGCTCTGAACCTTCCCGGTTGTGGTAACTGTTTGTGAGGCAGCTCTGGGAAGGGAGGGCGCCTTGGGTGACACTGCAGGAAGAGACACTCACCTTTGCCTCTGGTACAAAGCCAGTTCACCTTCCCACGGCACACCATAGAAAGTTGTTGTGGCCCAGCAGGAGCTACTGGAGCTGTCACCAGACTCCGGCAGTGAGGGGCCCTATGAGTCGGCTCTGGAGGATGTGGAGGACCCTGGACAGGGTTCCGACTCTGAGCAGGGTGCAGAGAGGCTGGTTGGCCACCAGGAGGCCCCTGAGCCTTGGACCAGTGGGGAGGAAACAAGGGAGAGTGAGCCGGATGCCAGTAGTGAGTTGTTCCTGGATGCACGCCATCGAAGAGCTACTAGGCGTCAGGAACAGTTGCACAGTTACAGGAGGTAATTGCACTCAGCTGGTGGTCATTAGGCTCTCTCCAGACTATAAAAACTCCTTGTGCACATGCCCCTCTTTGCAGAAGTCAACGCAGGATTGAATGTCGGAGGACATTACTGTGAGCTTGGCAGGCTGGATTGCTGCCAAGCCTTTATCTGTGTTTATTGCTGCCCAAGCTGGTTTGCTGACAACGACCTGTCTGTCTGTTAATTAAATGCCGTAACTTCTCTTTGGCTCGGAGTGTGCTTGGGTGTGGAATGAGGGGGGGTCAGAACAGGAAGCATACAGACATGTACCTAACGAAGCTAGAAAACCGGCAGCCAAACTGCCATGCAATAGTATTGTAGTCTTCTGGCTAATGTAACAACCTCATACGCTAATGATAATTATAACCATGGAATGTTCAGAGGGAAGAAGTCTCATTTCCTTTTTTACTTGGGTTACAGTCTTTGATTTTTTTTGGCCCCTCCCCTCCCCTATGGCTCCTACTCTCCAAACAACGTTCCTTCGGACCTTATCTTATTTAGCTCTGATGCTTGTCTCGTTGTCTTCCTCTTGCAATCCCAGAGAACAATCAATGGTTCTCCACCTTCAAAGGCTGCGCGGCGAGCAAGAACTGTCTCTCTCTTTCCACGAGTTTCACGTTTCCTTCGAAGCATGAGAGAAGGGCGGCCAAGTGCTGCTACCGTGATTTCTGCAACAAAGGAGTTGTGAAATGTAAGCAAGGAACTCTCTGCCCCTTCCCCCATAACGTCTGAATTCTTATTGATGGGTGTTGCTCCTTTTTCCCCCCCCAAACACATTTTTATTTATTGAAAATTTTAAAAAACAAACTTTTACAAATATTTACTTCCCTCCCCCCACCCTCCCCCCAAACCCTTCCAGCCTCCCCCCCCCAACTTCCCAGAACCAATACAAGGTATAAATCTTTAACAAAAACATGCCTAAATAAGCTTAAAAAGAAAAAAAGTTGATACCATCTTTCACTTGAGCTTTAACTCCTCCTTGCTAGGCTAACTCTAAACAATTTATATCCTTCCGCATATATCCCTCTCCAGCATATAGGGCAGGGACTGGCTGTTGGAGCTGAGCTAGGTCCTGTGCCCACAGAGCGTGACCCGACAAATGCGCGGTAGACAAATGCGCACCAACAAAACTGCGGTGACAAAACCGTGACGTCAAAAGCGCGCCCACAAAAGCGCGCCGACAAAACCGCGCCAACAAAACCACGATTAGGGTAAGGGTTAGGGTTATAACGTTGTTTTCGCGTCCCAATATGTTGTTTGATGATGGCGCACTTTTGTCGGCGCGCATTTGTCGGCGCGCTTTTGACGTCGCGGTTTTGTCGGCGCAGTTTTGTCGGAGCGCATTTGTCAGCGTGGTTTTGTGGGCGCGCTTTTGACATCACGCTATTGTCGGTGCGGTTTTGTCGGCGTGCATTTGTCTAGCGCGCATTTGCCGGTGAACCCCCACAGAGAGGGCTCCACTTGCCACCTGTGGCATATGTGCCCTAAATTTGCCATCACGAGCTTAGAGCGATGAGCAAGAACGAAGAGGAAATTGGGTGTTTAGTTTCCAATAGATATTATGCAGCTGCACGTATCTGATTATGGGTCTGAAGATGGCGAGATCTGGGAGGTGCGGATTAGTGGAAGCCTGATTTAGTTCAGGGCTGCGTGACACAGTCCACTTGGATCCCATAATAAGCCTCCTTAAAGTTCTTGATATAACCATCTGAGAGTTACAGTGGCACTTACCAACCTATCTGATGGCTTCTCCCAGTGGAAGACACAAAGAAAACCCAAAATGGACTGACATGCCCAGGATGCTTTTCAATGAATCTGGAATGCCAAGCCACGGAGATGTTAAACTGCCATGGCCAGGAGCACATGTGTGTTTACATGGATGTGACACTGCAACATGGTAAGTCCTTCAAGATGCAAAGAAGGAGCCGAGGTGGCGCAGTGGTTAGGGTGCAGTACTGCAGGCCACTTCAGCTGACTGTTATCTGCAGTTCAGCGGTTCTAATCTCACCGGCTCAAGGTTGACTCAGCCTTCCATCCTTCCGAGGTGGGTGAAATGAGGACCCAGATTGTTGGGGGCGATATGCTGACTCTTTAAACCGCTTAGAGAGGGCTGAAAGCCCTATGAAGCGGTATATAAGTCTAACTGCTATTGCTATTGCTAACTAGAAAAAGGAGGCCATTTGGTTCATATCTTCCGAGAGGCCAAATATCTCGGGAACAGGTTAATAGAACTTTACGATATTTTTATACCTTGAAAGGGAAGATATCTGTACATTTATATTACAGGTAATCCTTGATTCACAACATTTCATTGAGTGACCATTTGAAATTATATTGTTATAATGGTTATAATGACACTGGAAGTTACAATGGCACTGAAAACAGCTGTTTACGACCGTTTCCACACTTACAACCACTGCAGCATCCCCATGGTTATGTGATCAAAATTCAGACACTTAAGCTACTGACTCATATTTATGACGGTTGCAATGTCCTGAGATCATGTGACGACCTTTCGCAACCTGGGGAAGCCAGATTCACTTAAACAACGGTGTTACTAAACACTTAACAACTGCAGAGATTCACTTAACAACTGTGGCAAGAGAGGTCGTAAAATGGGGCGGAACTCACTTAACAAATGTCTCACTTAGCAGCATAAATTTTGGGCTCAGTTGTGGTCGTAAGTCAAGGACTACCTGTACTGGGTTGAGAAATTTGAATTGGAAGCCTATTCAAGAGACTTTGTTGTGCTCTGATTCTTAAGTCAAGAAGACAGTTCGGCTGCCGTCTTCTACTGCAGGGGTGTCAAACTCGATTTCATTCAGGGCCGCATCAGGTTATGCTTGATCTCAGGGTGGGGGTGGGATGGGTGTGGCCAGAGTGGGTATGGCCAGCTCGACATCACTCGTGTCGGGGGTACTTGTGGTGCCCCAAGCACTCTGCCAGCAAAAATGGCTCCTGAACACTGTTTCAGCTGCGATGGCCTCCTGCAATCCCCTGCCAGCAAAAACGGAGCTCGGGACGGACAGGTGGAAACTTCCCAAGCTCCATTTTCACTGGCAGAGGCACTGTGGTCCCAGTCCTTTGCTGTTTCCAGGTGGCTCCATGGGCCAGATCTAAACACCCCACGGGTTGGATCTGTCTCCCCGGCCTCAAGTTTGACACCCCTGTTTTACTGGCTGTCCTAGCTAGAATGATAGATCCCTGGCTGACAAGGTGCTAGCTTCTTATTTCACAAATCAAGAGAGCCGAGGTGGCGCAGTGGTTAGAGTGCAGCACTGCAGGCTACTTCAGCTGACTGCAGTTCTGCAGTTCGGCTGTTCAAATCTCACCGGCTCAAGGTCGACTCAGCCTTCCATCCTTCCGAGGTGGGTAAAATGAGGATCCAGATTGTTGTTGAGGGCAATATGCTGACTCTGTAAACCGCTTAGAGAGGGCTGAAAGCCCTATGAAGCGGTATATAAGTCTAACTGCTATTGCTATTGCTAAACTTGATGTTTTGAACTGTGGGAAAAGCAACACCCCCATACGATGGGGACAAATCACCAAGGCAGGCTGCTAGGAAACTTTTTCAAACACTTGGAAGCGGGGTATAATAACTAGAAGGTGTAGAAAGGAATCCCACGGGGGGAAAAAGAACACAGAGATTTTACCAGGAATTACTGGAGATATTCAAGGCCCAGGTCGCTCTCTTTGACCTTAGAGGGTTCATATTCTTCAGAGGTGATATATTCCCCCTTAATTCCCGCAGATAATCAGATCTACGTCTTTGCTAAACGCGGCTGTGGAACCCAGCAAGCCTGCAAGAATAAAGAGCGCACATTCGGCATCCCTGGACTGTATGCCGAAATTTGGAAGAATGTTACATGTTCTCGTGCTGCCAAGTGATTGATTTAATGAGCGAAGGGGCCAATCCCTGACATCTTCAGAAGCCGGGCAAGTAGAGCGAAATTGCATAAGAGTTCTTAATTACATTTGAACAATGAGCTCATTTCTTTTTATGGCGGAATAAAATCTTGTTGTGCTTCTTTTACGACGTTGTGGCTGAGTTATTCGAGTGCTTTTTCCAGAGGGTTCAAAGGCTGCCCTTTGGAACTCATCTATAGTTCCTTTTTGCAAACTGGAACACACCTTGAGGGTGAAACATTTTGTACATTTGGCAAGGTTTCAGGACATTCTTTCCTGTTCTCCAAAGTTCAGACTTGCTCATGTAAGAATGAAGTCCCTGCCTTTCAAATGATAATCTAACACTGGTGTCCCCAACCCCTGGTCTCTGAACCGACACCGGACTGCAGCATTCCAACAACCAGGCCATGCAAACAAGTGAAGCCCCATCCATGGGATGCAGGCAGCATGCAAAACCACGCTGCCTCCAGGCTGATGAAAACTTCTTTCCACAGAACCGGTCCCTGGCCCCAAAAGGTTGGGGGCCACTGATTTAACACTTGAGCCGAGGTGGTGCAGTGGTTAAATGCAGCACTGCAGGCTACTTCAGCTGACTGCAGTTCTGCAGTTCGGCTGTTCAAATCTCACCGGCTCAGGGTTGACTCAGCCTTCCATCCTTCCGAGGTGGGTAAAATGAGGACCCGGATTGTTGTTGGGGGCAATATGCTGACTCTGTAAAACCGCTTAGAGAGGGCTGAAAGTCCTAATGAAGTGGAATATAAGTCTAACTGCTATTGCTAACACACACAATGCAGAAGGAAAAAATAAGATGGAGAAAATAATCACACTGACTGAGATGAGTCATTTAAATACACTTAGAAGCAGTACTTAGAGTAGAGCAGGGACGTGCCTCACCAGTCTCCTCAGGGAAAGGAAAGGATTTTAAATAATTTTCTTAAAATAATTAAAGCCAGGGTAGTTGCTACCAGATTTCAAGTCACAGTGGCTTGGTGTCTGCTCTCAGTATTAATTAGGAGGAGGCCAGAGAACTAGGGGCCTCTTTTGCATAAGGATTTTTTTGCCTTTTAAGAGTTAAGCAAGGGTTAACAAGGGAAGAATTTCTTATTCAAATGAGGCGCGTATTCTCTCGCCTCCTGTAGAAGGCATTTTTAGAGGCTTTTTAGAGTTCTCTGGGAGCGACTAGCTCAGTCTGACTTCAGAGCTCTGGCTTTTCAAGAGGGGAGGGGAGGGCAGGGTGAAGCAGAGTTGAAATCATCTCTGAAACAGCTGGGAAAGGTCCGTGTGTGGGGAGGGGGGGAGGAATTCAAAAAGTTTGATCGGAAGGCAGCAGGGGAAGGGGTGTGTGTGGCAGAGGAGCTGCTTTCAAGCCTTTGGAAAATATATCCAATCCAACTTCTGTGTTTGTGTTTGAGAGTGAGTGAATGAGAGAAGGATCGAAGCTCTCTCTGTGTGTGTGTCTGAGAGAGGGGGAGGGAAGGAGAGAGGGAGGAAGGAGGGGGAGGGAGAAGAAAAAGAATGGGAAAACTTATTTTGCAAGGGGGAAAAATGCTTCGCTTTAAATCGGAACTGAGCATGCCTGGCTATGGAATTCTGGGAGTTGAAGTCCACAAGTCTAAAAACAGCCTCACTGGGGCTAAAGCTGACCGCACGTCACTGGAGTAGAGTGGAATAGGATAGAATAACAGAGTGGAAAGAGACCTTGGAGGTCTTCTAGTCTACTCCCCTAGGCAGGAAACCCTATACCACTTCAGACAGATGGTTATCCAACATCTTCTTAAAAACTTCCAGCGTTGGAGCATTCACAACTACAGGAGGCAAATTGTTCCACTAGTTAATTGTTCTCACTGTCGGGAAATTTCTCCTTAGTTCTAGGTTGCTTCTCCCCTTGATTGGTTTCCATCCATTGCCTTTTGTCCTACCCTCAGGTGCTTTGGAGAATAGCTTGACTCCCTCTTCTTTCTGGCAGTCCCTGAGATATCGGAACACTGCTAACACTGTCTCCCCTAGTCCTTCTTTTCATTAAACTAGACATACCCAGTTCCTGCAACCGTTTTTCATATGCTTTAGCCTCCAGTCCCCTAATCATCTTTGTTGCTCTTCTCTGCACTCTTTCTAGAGTCTCCACATCTTTTCTACATCGCGGCAACCAAAACTGAATGCAGCATTCCAAGTGTGGTCTTACTAAGGCTTTATAAAGTGGTATTAACACTCCACGTGATCTTGATTATATGTACTCTTAATATTTGGGGATGTAATGATAGCTTACATCACTCAATTTCATTGAGGACCGCATCAGGCTTGTGTTTGACCTCTGGGGGGGGAGTGGCCTGGGTGGGCATGGCCAGCTTAACAGCCCTCACGTTGGAGGCGCTCTGCCAGTGAAAATGGTATCTAGAGCTCAGTTTTCGGCTGCAACAGCCTCCTGCAACCTTCTGCCAGCAAAAATGGAGCTCGGAAAAGCCGCCTACAGCTCACCCAAGCTTCATTTTTGCTGGCAGAGGCACCGAGGGCAGCACCCTCGCTGTTTCTAGGGTGGCCCCATGGGCCAGATCTAAGCGCCCTGAGGGCCAGATCCGGCCTGCGGTCCTTGAGTTTGACACCCCTGGCTTAGATGATATCCCCCAAAGCGATGGTCCCCGTGTTTCTCCTCCCAGGGCTGTGAGTCCTATCAGGTTCTGAAAGAAGGGAGAAGACCTCTGCCCTGACCACGAGTGGGGAAAGCCTTGTTGGTATTTTTCCTCTTCCCATTGATCCGAGAAGTAACTTTCTCCATGTCGTTCTGGTCACTCAGCTCGAAACAAGAGTTCCACTCAGTGATTGATCCTTTCTGCAACTTGGGAGGCCAGGAACTCTGCTGGTTTCCCATCCTCATTGTCTTCTTGTCCCTCCTACTCTTATAGCCAAGAGGCTATAAGCCCCCATCAGCTAGCAAAGCCTAAATCTCACCTCTCGCCCAGGAGCCAGCTCAGTTCCGGCTTTTTCTCTTGATCTTCTGTATTCAAAGACCATGCAGGGTTGCACAGTTATCTACTTCGTCTTCTCCGTCCTGATCTCTGCAGGTAAGTCCTTTAGATTTTGATTAAGAATGCCGGCAGGTGAGAAGCCAACTTCTCAAGCTTTCCTTCTTGGCATCCTTCAGTCTCGAAAGACTATGGTATCGTGCTCTGGAAAGAGGTCCCAACGAGGCATCTTGTGTTCGCTAAAGAGGTCAATTCGGGAGTGGGAATCCCTTCCACACTGAGGGCAGATACATTCTGTCCCCTGCCCAGCCCCCAGATTTCGCTGGTTCTGGGACTGCCTCTTTGCCTCAGCCTGTCGAACGAGGGTCTCTTCGGATTGGAGAAGGCCATGCTGCGTCTTTAGCCTCCAAGCTGAACGATCAGAGGTCAAGGTTTCCCAGCTGTTAATGTCCATTCCCAAGGCCTTTAGATCCCTCTTGCAGATATCCTAATATCGCAGCTGTGGTCTCACTCTGGGGCGCTTTCCCTGCACTAATTCTCCGTACAGGAGATCTCTCAGAATCTCAGCCATTCTCACAACATCCCCAAGCCAGTGTAGATGTCGCTGTTTCAATAGTGTATACATGATAGATATTCCAGCACGTTCCAAGACTGCGCTATTTGGAACTTTTGTCATGCCAGGTGATGCCAAGAAAACATCGCAGGCATATCTGGTTTTACATATACTAACTGCAGCCAGAATTGTATTTGCACAACAATGGGAAAACGATGAGATTCCGTCAGATGGGAAAGTAATTCAGAAAACATTAGAATGCGCAGTATAATTGTTTTCTTACTGCTGTGTCTTGTCCCTAGGAAAGCCACTGCCCAGGTCACCGTTCTTGACTTTTTGGGACCATACCCTGGGATTGTTCCTGACTCCAATGGCGAGTAAACTCCAAATTGGTTGCAACTCCTAATATTTATCCACAGTCTTTTCCCTTTCAGGGTTTTGTTTGAAGTGTGAGCATTGCAGCAGCAACAGCGGTTCCTGTACTGGTGCACCACACATCTGCCGACCGTTTGAAAACACCTGCCTGATTCTCACCACCGAGACAACCATTGGTGAATGACCCTTCTGGCTTGCCCCCGGGGGGACCAGTTATTCACCGAGGACTGGAAACTTGGAGGGAGGGTTCCATTCGTTCCATGAGCAGGGCTGGGAGTTGAACAGGGCTTGTTTTGTTTGTCCCCTGAAATGATAGACATGCCAAAATTAGCGTGGTGTAAGTTGAAAAAAGTGGCAGAAATTGAATTTAAATATACGTTTTCTGGCACAATTCGGCTATTAGTACATCTCTGCTGACAGATGCTCCTGGCTTAGGAACAATTAACTCATTAATTCTGGGATGAAGCATCTATAGAGATTCTCTGTCATCCAGGTCCTGGTTGTCCCAAAAGTGCTTTTTTCAAGAGGCTATTTCTATTCTATTCTATTCTATTCTATTCTATTCTATTCTATTCTATTCTATTCTATTCTGTTCTGTTCTGTTATACTCTATTCTACTCTACTCTACATCTATTTCTATTTCTATTTTTCTATTTCTATTTTTCTGTTTCTATTCTATTCTATTCTATTCTACTATGTTCTATTTCTATTTATTTCTATTTCTGTTCTGTTCTGTTCTATTCTATTCTATTCTGTTCTGTTCTATTCTATTCTACTCTATTCTACTCTATTCTACTACTTCTACTTCTCTTTCTATTATTTCTCTTTCTATTTTGTTCTGTTCTGTTCTACTCTATTCTATTCTACTTCTACTTCTACTTCTATTTCTATTTTTCTATTTCTATTCTATTCTACTATGTTCTATTTCTATTTATTTCTATTTCTGTTCTGTTCTACTCTATTCTATTCTATTCTATTCTATTCTACTCTATTCTACTCTACTCTACTTCTATTTCTACTATTTCTATTCTATTTTATTCTACTACTCTGTTCTATTTCTATTTTTCTATTTCTATTCTATTCTACTATGTTCTATTTCTATTTATTTCTATTTCTGTTCTGTTCTGTTCTGTTCTGTTCTATTCTATTCTATTCTATTCTATTCTATTCTATTCTACTCTACTCTACTCTACTCTACTCTACTTCTATTTCCACTATTTCTATTCTATTCTATTCTATTCTATTCTATTCTATTCTATTCTATTCTATTCTATTCTATTCTACTACTCTGTTCTATTTCTATTTATTTCTATTTCTGTTCTATTCTTGCTCACTTTCTAGCCCACTACACCCAAACTGACTCTGTATTATGGGCACATATATCACACCATTATGTGCATGGTCTATTATAGGGGTGTCAAACTCAAGACCCGTGGGCCGCATCCAGCCCGCAGGGTGCTTAAATCTGACCCACAGGGCTGGCCTGGAAATATAAAAGGACTGGTCCATTTTTTTTGCCTCTATGGCCTCCAGCAGCACTCTGCCGGCCAAAAATGGGCTTTGTGGAAGCACCAGGAGGCCCCCCTGCACAGCCTGTTTTCGGCCTCCAGAAGCATTCTGCTAGCCAAAAAACATCCCCCTCCCATCCCCGGGCCTGAAATCGAGCTTGATACTCTTGGTATATTATGAAACACTGATTTAACAGTGGCAAAACGAGCGAGGTTGTTCCTTGCCACCCCACTTAATGTTGGAGCTAACTGAAGGTCACTCTGCTATTTCTTTTCCCCTTTCAATCCCTGAATGGGTTTTCCTTTTCCTTTTGACTTTGCTAATCCCTGTCTTGACTGTTCACTCTTTCCCCTGCACAGGAAAGGATGTGTGGCTTGCCACTTACAAAGGCTGCAGCAAAACCAAGTATTGTGTTCCATCACCCATGAGCTTCACCCTCCCTTCGAGACGCAAGCGGAGTGCCGCAAAGTGTTGTCGCAAGGACCTTTGCAACAGTGGGACCGTGACATGTAAGCGCTAGCCTCCTAGTGGTCTATGAGCCGCGGTGGTGCAGTGGTTAGTACTGCAGGCTACTTCTGCTGACTGCCGGCTGCCTGCGTTTTGGCAGATCGAATCTCACCGGACCCAAGGTTGACTCAGCTTTCCGTCTTTCCGAGGGGGGTAAAATGAAGACCCAGATGGTTGGGGGCGAGAGGCTGACTCTGTAAACTGCTTAGAGAGGGCTGTAAAGCATTGTAAAGCAGTATATAAGTCTAGGACTGAAAATATTTCCCTGTTTCCCTGCTCTTCCTCCAGAGAACTAGGAAGAGTCAATTCTGAGACAGTTTCTCTACTCCCGTTCATGCTTTAGATTCAGGTGTCTCTAGTCAGACTGTTGTTTCTGCTGTGGTCTTCTGTCTTTCGAAGTTATTCTCACAGCCCATACAGGGTAGTTCTTGCTTAATGACTGCCCGGTTTTAGCGACGGCTTCAAATTATGTCAGCACTGAAAAAGTAACTTTATGGCTTATGCCAGAGGTGGGTTCCTACCAGTTCGCACCTATTCGATAGAACCGGTTCGTCAAATCTACCGAACCGGTTAGAAGTGATTCCACCAGTGGACCCGGAAAGCAGGCCACACCTACAGAAGAGGTTCCAAATTTTTTTGAAACCCACCACTGGTCCTTGGATATGATTATTCTACACTAACATGCTCATATTTATAAAACTCAGTGCCTCTGTGAAAGGTAGGGATAACTACTGCGTTTGTGGTGCAATCAGAACATTGCGTGTATTGAAGTTGTTTTAACGCAAACCAAAGATGCCTTTTAAAAAACAAGTTTACATCCTATTCTTATGCATGCCAGTGCTGTGTGTGAGGTCATTTAAGGTGGTTCTGACAAGTGTCGTCGGCATCTTCATATCCGGTCACATGGGTGGCAAGCCACTCCCACAAAGGAGGCCACACCCACAGAGTAGGTTCGAACAATTTTTGAAACCCACCACTGGCTTATGCCCATCACAGAATTTCCCCCCTCCCAGCCGTGTGATCAAAATGATTCACTTAAGAACTGTGGAGGAAGTGAGGTCGTATGTCTGTTGTGGCCATGTGTTGTCTTGCTTAACAACCATGTTCCAAGTAATAATCCTATAGCCAACAAAACTCCGAGGCCAGTAAATTCCTCAAAGAATAGTTTTATTGGATATATCATATTGGCACGGTTCTGGTGAAAACCGACTCTGAAGTTTCCCACGGTTTTCACCTAATTAAAAGTAAAAGTTTCTTCCCTTCCCCAAAAAATCAGTCACATGGTCCAATCAGGTTGCCATCTGGTTGCCTGGTAACATCACTCCTCCTCTCTCCAATCAGATGTGAGAATGTCCTTGGTTCCCAGGAGAAAGTATTTTGTTTTGGCTACAAAACCCCAGCTATCTATTCCCCTCTCCCTATCCCTCAGCTCCAGTGTGGCAACCCTGAAGCTTCAAAATGGCTTTGGCCAGGTCAGCTTCAGGGTTGACACCATGTTTACCTAATGACAAAGTTTCCAATCCCAATGGTGGTCATTAAGGGGGGACTACCTGTATAAAATGTGACTTCTGAAAACTATGAGACAAACTCTATCAAACCTTCGGGAGGTAGAATTGGAGCGTTAACACTTGGCTTTCATCTAGAATTCCAAGAAGTCAGAGCAAAGATCTAAGATGGGGAAATTCCTGGGGATTGAGAAGATAGGATGGCGATATGATCATTTCTGCTTCTTTCTGCCCATTTCCCAAGTGCCCAAACTCGGGATCCGCCCAAACGGAATGAAATGTCCTGGATGCATCTCACAGGATCCAACTTGCAAACCCACTGAGCTGATCCATTGCAACGGCTGGGAAGAGTATTGTGTCTATTACGATGTGACGGTGGAACAAGGTAAGATCTGAGGAACAGTATTCTCACCTGCGGTGGGGATGAGAAAAAAAGAAAGTGTGTTGACTGGGATGAGCCCGATGATGTTAGGTATTTCCATCCATGATAGCTGGTTCTATCAGGTTCAGGCGAACCGGTAGCAGTGGCAGCCAGAGGCTCCACCCACTCGCCTGGACGACATCACGTCCTGTTTTTGATGCTCTGTCCATGCTCACATTTGCGAACCGGTAGTGAAGGTAAGTTCACCCCTGATTTCCACTATTTAATGACAAAAACTGGGTGAGACGTTTGATGTACGAGGCTTCCTTTGTTACCTCTGAGCTGCATCTGATCACAATGGCAATGGCAAGGTTGTAGACCCAGGGTGCACAGCACAGAAATAACATAGGTAGCTGGCAGTTCAACCACCCCTTTATTGCTCCAATTTTCTCCAAACGCTTCCACGTTTCTGGCAAGTCTCAGAGCAAAATCATGACACACCCACACAAACGCACACAAACACACCCACACCCCAAGCAGCCTCTGGCTGCAAATAATCCAGCCCAACACTGTGAGAACCACAATTGCAAAGAAAAAAATCTAGCGGGACAAGTTGAGGAGTCCCGTAATCAATGGAGCAAGGCAAGTATCCAGAAATCCAGAAAGAATGCAGCCGACAAATGCCCCTCCCCACAATGTCTCCTTAAGACTCAGTCCCCAGGTGTGCCTTGTGAAGAGGGGCAGGGCACTCTCCTCCCAAGTAGCTGGGTCAGTCTGTGCTGTTCTCGCCTTCTCTCCATTCTCTGTGCTCGAGGATCAGGAGGGGGTGGTCCTTGCTCATCGCCTGAACTCTTCATGGTCTCTGCTTAGCCTCTCTTGATCATCCTGCCCTTGTTCCTCCCTGCCTAAAAGTTGTCTCAATCCTGGCCTGACTGGCCCTGCTCCTCCCCATTCTCCTCCGAAGCCAACGAAGCCACCCCCTCGATCTCCCTCGGCTCCAGTTCCCCTCTTGTCTTCCCCCACAGATTCATGCTCTGATGGGGGCATGACACAGAGTTTCTACACATGCGAAATGCACAGAGACTGTAGTCTACTGCAAAAAAAAAAATCTAACAAAAAACAACAACACCCAACCGCACCGTTATATATTTATTTGCATCCCGTCTTTATTCTTTTCACAAATAATGCAAGACAGCAAACATATCCAAACACCCCCCCCCCCTTCTTCCACCTACTTAACCACCACCACAACAACAACCCGTTGAGACAAGTTGGGCCAAGACTGTGACTGGCCCAAGGTCACCCAGTAAATTTTTATGGCTAAGGTGGGGCTGTTTAATCCCTACATGAGACTGGCTCTCTTGCCATTTTGCCCTACGAAATGCACAAGCACTAGAAGCCAGCCTAAAAACCGGCTGAAAACAGTATGAATCCATTTTTATTGTGGCCTTTTGGCCATTCAATAAACACAATCAATCTGATAACTTGAAGATTATTTTCAAAATAAAATTGGCTTGGCCAGTGCAGTCATGCTGGAATGGCTGGGCTCTGCCTTTGCTAGCAATAGTTTAATGAGATTGCAGTCATTTTAATTAAATCCAGGCTCATCTCTGCAGAACAGTAGATTACAATTACATCAATTTTACTTCCTTCTTTCCTCCCTCCCTTCTTTGACCCTTCCTCCCTCCCTTTCTTTCTTTTCTTTTCCTTTCCTTTCCTTCCTTCCTGCCTATCCTCTCTGACGCTCCTTCCTTCCTTCCTATACTCTTCCTTCCTTCCCTTCCTTCCTGCCTACCTTCTCTGACCCTCCCTCACTCTTTCCTATATTCTTCCTCCTTCCCTCCCTCCCATCCTCCCTCCCAGTCCCTCCCTCTCTCCCTCCCTCCTTCCTTCCTTTTTTCCTCTCTGCCTGCCTGCTTTCTCTGACCCTCCCTCCTTCCCTTCTCTGATCCTTCCTCCCTTCCTCCCTCCCTTCATTCCCTGACCCACTCTTCTTTCTTTCTTTCTTTCTTTCTTTCTTTCTTTCTTTCTTCCTTCCTTCCTTCCTTCCTTCCTTCCTTCCTTCCTTCCTTCCTTCCTTCCTTCCTTCCTTCCTTCCTTCCTTCCTTCCGTCTTACCCACCCACCGACTCATGCAATGTATGGGACTACTCACCTCACAGCAATAAATGTAAAAGTTCTTCCCGCGAATGTCACACGTAGTAAATATGTACGTAAATGTCTTTCTCACATCCCGATAAGAAGGTAAGGTGCAGAGGAAGGAACATGTTCCAGTTTCAATAGGCCATTTGTTTTAAGAGTTCAAAGGTACCCTCTCCAAATCTTCTTGAATGCTAGCAAATGACAATAAGCTGCTTGAAAACCTGACTCTGATCCCACACTATATCCCTTGCTTGATACACAATGGACTTTGTTATTATCTTTCTCAATTCCTGCAGGAGGAAAATTCTACAGTCATGCGGAACGCGGCTGTGGAACTAAGAATGCTTGTCTGAATGAGCCACGCATTTTCGGGGTGCCCGGAAAGTACAAGGAGATTATAAAGAAATCTGAGTGTACTCCTGCTCCCAAAATCATTGGCAAATACTGAGCAAGATAGAAGATACGATGAAGCATCTGCGACGGCGGGTTTTCTCTAAAAGGGGATAAAATCCTTCTATCGAGCGCAGAAAATCACATTTAATAAAATAACTTTTCAAAATGTAAACGTCTTGCTGGCTGCATGCTAAATTGTGCCCATTTCTCTGCTAATAATCGATCCACATTGATCAGGATTCACTGTGAAACATACTTTCCGGCAAGGAAAATATTTTTATGTTTCAGTAATATCTTAAAACGTGCATGTCTTCATTTTCCCGATGAAGAAATAAAATACATTTGCTTGAACTTGAATTTGCTTGACGAGGTGGCTCAGTGGCTAAGACCCTGAGCTTGTTGATCAGAAAGATCAGCAGTTTGGCGGTTCGAATCCCTAGTGCTGCATAATGGAGTGAGCTCCCGTTACTTGTCCCAGCTTCTGCCAACCTAGCAGTTTGAAAGCATGTAAAAATGCAAGTAGAAAAAATAGGGACCGTCTTTGATGGGAAGGTAACAGCGTTTCGTGCCCCTTTGGCGTTTAATCATGCCGGCCACATGACCACGGAGACGTCTTTGGACAGCGCTGGCTCTTCGGCTTTGAAATGGAGATGAGCACTGCTCCCCCTAGAGTTGGGAACGACTAGCACTTATGTGTGAGGGAAACCTTTACATTTACCTCATACTTTAGGCATTACATTCACACAATACCTGAAATGCAATTTCTGAATTGACTTTTTTCTGGGGTTGCACAAATCAATGGATATTGAAGTTACTTGGCAGCCAATGTTTATACACCTTAAAGTAATCATTTAAAAAAAAAGAAAGGGGAAAAAAGTCAGAGTTGAAAACTTCTTGTGCAAATGCAGCAGGGGTGGGTTTCAACCGGTTCGCACCGGTCCCTGCGATCCGGTTGGTCGCCGAACCCGGAAGTAAGTAACTTCCGGGAACGGCAAAGCCCCCCCCCCCCGCGCACACCCGCGCCCGCACACCCGCGCCCTCTCCTTACCCGGTTTTTACGAATTCTGCGCTTCCATGCATGCGCAGAACGCATACAGCGCCTGCGCGATCCTCCAGGAGCAGCTGGAGCATCACGCAGACGCTAGTAGGCACGCACACGCCGTATGTGTGCGCGAGGATGGCGCACGCATGCGCGAGGACGCCGCCGGCCTCGTTCAAACCGAACCGGTTGGAACGGGGCGAGAAACCCACCCCTGAAATGCAGCCATCTGGTTTTATACTCAACCATCCCTATAACTAGTGAAAGCAGACATTCTCATACCAGAAGCCGACATCTGCTAGATAGATTCCAATATTGGCATACAGTAATGAAAGGTAAACATGAAATATTGCCTACAAGGTACAATTAGAAAATTTTACGATATTTATTAATGTGTGCACACACAGGAGATTTATGTAAGCACAATGAAAGTCAATGCAGGTAAAAAATTAATTTAAAAAATCATTTTTTTTTACTAAGTAAAGGTAAAGGTTCCCCTTGCACATATGTGCTAGTTGTTCCTGACTCTAGGGGGCAGTGTTCATCTCTGTTTTAAAGCTGAAGAGCCAGCGCTATCCGAAGACGTCTTGGTAGTCAATTGGCCAGCATGACTAAACTCCTACAACGCATGGAACGCTGTTACTTTCCCACCAAAGGTGGTCCCTATTTTTCTACTTGCATTTTTAACCTGCTTTCGAACTGCTAGGTTGGCAGAAGGTGGGACAAGTAATGGGAGCTCACTCCATTACACGGCACCAGGGATTTGAACTGCTGAACTGCCGGTCTTTCGATCGACAAGCTCAGCGTCTTAGCCACTGAGCCACCGTATCCCTAATTTTACTAACAACATATAAATTGCTCCACAAGTAATTCCAACTGTCATCTCTGCTGAAATCCTATTTATGAAAATTCCAGGTTCTATTTGTCAGTTTGATGAATCCTTTTCCTCCATAAATTTTATTGACATAGGACCTTCCCAAACTTAGGTGTCATTCGAAGCTGAGGTAAATAAACACTTAGAGCCAGATAAGGGATAACAAATAGCTTGTTTGGAATATTGAGCTGATTTTAAACCAAGAGTTTTACCCCTTTCAGCTTCAACCACAAATAATACACGGGCAAACAATCAATACCTGGTGCTCCAGAAAGAGCCGAGGTGGCGTGGTGGTTAAATGCAGCACTGCAGGCTACTTCAGCTGACTGCTAGATCAGCAGTTCAACGGTTCAAATCTCACCGGCTCAGGGTTGACTCAGCCTTCCATCCTTCCGAGGTGGGTAAAATGAGGACCCGGATTGTTGTTGGGGGCAATATGCTGACTCTGTAAACCGCTTAGAGAGGGCTGAAAGCCCTATGAAGCGGTATATAAGTCTACTGCTATTGCTATTGATACAAACTCAAGGCAAACTGCTCCAAACTCGATTGCAGAAAGTAGGACTTCAGCAACAGAGTGGTCAACGCCTGGAATGCTCTACCTGACTCCGTTGTTACAGCCTCAAACCCCCCACAGCTTCAACCTTCAACTGTCTACCGTGGACCTCACCCCTTTCCTAAGAGGTCCATAAAGGGGGCGTGCATAAGTGCACCAGGGTGTTTCCTTCAGGGCCTTGTGAAAGGAGTGGGTAGAAATATCTGGCCACTGATCAACTGATGAGAATAAAATAAAATAAAAATAACTTGAGAAAAGAAGAGGAATCTATCCAGGGATCTCAGCTCAACTAATTCAGACCAGCAAAGCTTTTGGTCCTTGCAACCAGTGGTGGGTTACGACCGGTACGCCGCAGTACGAGTATACCGGTGCCTGCCTGGAGCACCAGGTAACATTCTGGTACGGTGCTACGGAGGGCCCACCTGCCTGTCCATACTCCTTACTGGTATTTGAAGTTTTCAAGGCTTCCACGCACATGCACAGAGCATACGGCACCTGCACGGCACTCCACCAAGCAGCTGGAGCGTTGCAGGCGGTAAATACGCATGTGCTCACTGCGAGTGTGTGCATTCATGTGGTGGACGCCCGGCCCCATTGTACCGTACTAGTTCCACCGGGATCTGGAACCCACCACTGCTTGCAACCATTTGTTCAGCAACAATTTGAAGTTACAACGGCCCTGAAAAGAGTGACTTATGACCAATCCTCGCATTTATAACCGTTGCAGCGTCCTCAAAGTCAAAACATGAACAAAATTTGGACACTCGGCCACCGGGATGTATCTATGATGGTTGCAGTACCCAGTGGTGCAATTCATCTGGTTTTATCTGGTTCGTGTGAACCGGTAGTGGTGGGAGGCTCCTCCCACCCGCCCAGATGTCATCCCTTCCTGTTTTTGATGCTCTGTGCATGTGTGGAAGGTCCTACACATGCCCAGAGGTGGAGCGAAGTGTGCACGTGTGTGAGCACCCTCCAGTGGTGGGATTCAAATAATTTAACAACTAGTTCTCTGCCCTAATGACCAGCTGGGTAGGCGTGGCTCGGTGGTCATGTGACCGTGTGGGCGTGGCCATCTCAACATCACTCAGGTCGATGGGCGCTTCGCCTTAGCTGTGACAATGTAATGAGGGTTAACGGGAGAGGCAGTTTCTGTAAGCAGGACAATAAAGATGAGGCTAGAAACAACACCAGAATGTCTCCTTCCTGCCTTCCTTACAGGATTAGCCCTGTAAAGTGGGAAAAAACAAAATGAGATTTCTTCCAACAACCGGTTCTCCGGACTGCTTAGAAAGTTAACAACCGGTTCTCCCAGATAGGTGCGAACCGGCTGAATCCCACCACTCGCGCGCTCACATTTGTGAATCAGTAGCAAAGATAAGTGAATTTCACCCCTGACAGTATCCCAGGGTCATCATTTTGGCCGCTTTTTGCAACCTTCCCAGCCTCGACTGTCAACAGTTCATGGAGTGACTTGTTCGAAGTTACAACGCAGCATCCCCATGATCATGTGATCAGATTTGTATACACTTGGCAACTGGCTTCTACATAGGATGGTTGCAGAATCCCGGGGTCACGTGATCCTCTTTTGCGACCTTCCGACGAGCCAAGTCAATGGGGAAAGCCAGACTCACTTAACAACCGTGTCGCTAAATAAACAACCGCAATGATTCACTTAACAACTGTGGGCAGATGGGCCATCAAATGGGGCAAATGTCACTGAACAACAGAAAGGTTGGGCTCAACTGTGGTCATAAGTAGCTTACCTACTTTAGCTAGCTGCATGATTGTATTATTTTCCCTTCTTTTGTTGTATTTTAATTTTTCTTTTAGTTTATGGGTTTTGGTTTTTTTTTTTTTTGTAAAATTAAAGATTGTTTAGTTACGAGAAATAGAAGTAATGAATAAAAAAAAATTTAAAAAAGGGAAAGGAAAGGGCTTGGCAGTCCAAAGGGCACCGAAACCTGGAAAGTCCTTTAGGGAATCTAAAGATCATTTGAATCTCTTGGGTAAATGATTACTCCTGCCAGTCGTGACAACCTGCAGTACCTGGAAGTTGTACCTGGAACCCCTCCCTGGTTTAAAATGCAAACATTATACCTGTATCTTGCAGTGACAGTCAGTGACGGGTTCTCTGGACTTCGATCTGCAAATACTTCCTCATTCTGTTCCCCACCCTTAATTTAATAGCACCAATACTCATTTGGACTTAGGATTGGGCTAATGCCCCTTCCTTCCTTCCTTCCTTCCTTCCTTCCTTCCTTCCTTCCTTCCTTCCTTCCTTCCTTCCTTCCTTCCTTCCTTCCTTCCTTCCTTCCTTCCTTCCTTCTCCCTCCCACCCTCTAGCCATTCAGCCATTCAGCCATCTAGCCATCCATCTTCCCTCCCTCCCTGACCCTCCCTCCTCCTTCCTTTCTTCCTTCCCCCTCCCACTCTCCCTCCCTCCCTCTCTCCATCCAGCCATCCAGCCATGCAGCCACCCACCATTCCTCCCTCCCTGACCCTCCCTCCCTCTTTCCTTCCTACCTTCCTTCCTTCTCCCTTCCTCCTTCTTTCCCTCCAGCCATCCAGCAATCCAACCACCCACCTTTCCTTCCTCCCTCCCCTTTCTTTCTTTCTTTCTTTCTTTCTTTCTTTCTTTCTTTCTTTCTTTCCTTCCTTCCTCCTTCCCTCTCCCTCCCTCCTTCCTTTCCTCCTTCTCCCTCCCACTCTCCCTCCCTCTCTCCATTCAGCCATCCAGCCATGCAGCCACCCACCATTCCTCCCTCCCTGACCCTCCCTCCCTCCTTTCTATCTATCTACCTTCCTTCCTTCTCCCTTCCTCCTTCTTTCCCTCCAGCCATCTAGCAATCCAGCCACCCACCTTTCCTTCCTCCCTCCTCTTCCTTCCTTCCTTCCTTCCTTCCTTCCTTCCTTCCTTCCTTCCTTCCTTCCTTCCTTTCTTCTTTACTTCCTTCCTTCCTTCCCTCCCTCCCTTCCTTTTTTCCTTTCTTTCTCTTTCTCCAACCTTGGAAACTTGTTGATGTTATGGACATATCCCCAAAGTTCTTTCGCAACAATTTCAGGTGTGATGGTTTTGGTTTTTAAAAAAAGTTGTTTTATTTATGAAGCCTACCTTGAAATGGCATCGATTATGGTCAATTTTTTCAAGTAATTAGGGAGCTTCAGAGTCTGCTCAGTGGATTTAGGTTAGGCAGATTATCCAAATGTGTCCACAGTGGCCTGTATATAGATCTGTGCATGCACAGAACATTAAAAATGTAAAAAAAAATATATGCCACGGCAACTGGGAAACCGGTTTGGGGCATGACAAGCCTTCCATCCCTACCGGTTCGGTGACCCAGTCGCAATTTTCACCAGCAGACCACCTCTGGTGGTAGAAAAGAACATTATAGAAGCTGAATTATTGTGGGCACACCCTCCTTTGAAGAATGCTAAAACCTAAACTATTGCGGTACCAAATCCACTGGGTAAAATCCCTTGAGATGGCACCTCTAGGACAATTAAATATTTCTTTGAAGACATGCTCTGAAAAACAGGACTGAAAGTCTCCACTCAAACATATTATCCAGAGCTAAACACTTCTGGTGTGGTGTTTGACTGTGCCATCTATACAGCATGTCTTTCTTAGGGTGGCATCAGTCTACTAATGGTTGGATGACTAGAAGATAGGACCTTCTCCACTTGCAATGACAGACAGGTCCTCAAGTTTTCCTCTCTTCCCCTCCCTCTCCTGTGGCCTTCTGTTCATCTTCTGGCCACGAGTAGGAAGCCTCCTTAGATATTCCACAGTTAAAATAGTCTTTTACTCCTTATTCCAATACCACCCCAGATCAGCTTCAAGGGGGTCAGAACCTTTACCTGCTGGACCTTGGAGGGAAATCAAAGGACTGATAATAGGTGAGGACTGAAGAAGTTAGAGGCAGGATAGAGACAGGCAAAAGGATAGCACAGTTTCATTCCGGGTGCTTTTCTGTTGACATAAGGTTGTGGTGGAAGTACTATTGTTACTCAGTGATTGAGAAATGCTCTTGCTGACTAATAGAGAAATGGTTGGAGATAGTCCAAAGGCTGAAAGATCAGGAAATAGATAATTTATTCAGTTCTCTCTCACCTGGGTTTCAAATTAAGGGGTAGCCATTAGATCCAAAAATTATAAACTCAAATGCTAAGCCTTAACGATATCCCCGTTTCTTGAGTTATGCCCTACAACCAGCTGTTAATATTAATTGGGTTTGTTTTTGGATACTTTAATTAATTTCCCTTTTAACTTTTGTAACATGTGGGTTTTTTAAAATGTTGTACGCCGCCCTGAGTCCTTTGGGAGAAGGGCGGCATATAAATCCAATAAACAAACAAACAAACAAATAAGCTGTTTCTGGATCAATTCAGGCAGTTGATTTTAGCTGAGAGCAGTCGATGTTAGATTGACTGGCAGGAAGTAATACAAACATTCACAAGTGTGAGCCAGCCATAATCTAGGACCAGGGAGTCCAATCTGGATAACTTTAAGACATGTGGACTTCAACTCTCAGCTGTCTGTCTGGGGAATATTGGGAGTTGAGGTCCATGAGTCTTAAAGTTGTCAAGGTTGGACACCCCTAGCCTAGGGCAATACTGCCAATGTTCAGATGGGTATACATCATTAACCAGAATTCCCCAGCCAGCAGGGGAAATGAATTCCATTCTGAATAGAATAGAATAACAGAGTTGGAAGGGACCTTGGAGATCTTCTAGTCCAACTCCCTGCTTAGGCAGGAAACCCTATGCCATTTCAGACAAAAGGTTATCCAACATCTTCTTAAAAACATCCAGTGTTGGAGTATTCACAATATCTGGAGGCAAGTTGTTCCACTGATTAATTGTTCTAACTGTCAGGAAAATTCTCCTTGGTTCTATGTCGCTTCTCTCCTTGATTAGTTTCCATTCGTTGCTTCTTGTTCTACCCCCAGGTGCTTTGGAGAATAGCTTGACTCCCTCTTCTTTGTGGCTGCCCCTGAGATACTGAAACACTGCAATGAAATCATCCGTGGAGCTTCTTCTCATTAAACTAGGCCTACCCAATTCCTGCAATCTCCAGTCCCTAATCATCTTTGTTGCTCTTATCTGCACTCTTTCCAGAGGCCCAATATCTTTCATTGAGATACCACTTTGGTGTATCCCTATCCCTAACCCTGGCCTCTCTGAGAAAGGAATGTTATTATGACTTATATATCTCCCCTGCTTCATACAAATCCCCCTCCCAGTTTCCCACAGCACTAAATGTGGCAGATCTAAAGATCCAATGCAAAAATGGCTTCCAGACCTGAAACTCTTCCTTTCTCATTGTTTTCGATTAATGATAAGATAGTAGCAAATGTAAACACCAGAATTGCTGGAACAACTTATCCTTCCTGGGTGAATTACCTCTGGCTCATAATCTTAGGAAGGGGTGCATACGGACAAATGCACACACAACCAGCTGTCTTGGGTCTTTCAACCACTCCCTGAATAGGTCCACCCATGTGGCCCTATTCCAGAGTTGCACAAAGAGGTATGAAGAACATAATAAATAATCACTTTTATGACGTTCTTGAGCAATGTAACTGCTATTAATAGGTAAATTATATTCTGAACCCTGTTGTCCTTTATTGCCAAGAGGCATAGGGCTCATATAAATACCGCACCTCAGATCTACATCTCAGAGAACCCAGGCCAACCTGAACGGCATCACGATGGCTTCCTTTGTGCTCCTCATCTTTACCATCTTCCTCCTTCCTGTGGCAAGATCTCAAAATCCAGCAAGTATGTTGGGGTTCTTTGAATTAATTTTCACTTCTTCTGATGCAGTGGTAGCTGTTTTCTACTGGACAACCAACGTTTTGAGTTAGGCAGTTCTTCCTTCCACTCAGATTGCGTCAACCGAATAGGCTCCCCAAGGCAACCCGCTAAGGTGACCAACTTCAGGTGGCCTTCAGGTGGAAGGATGGGGGAAGCAAGGGAGGTGGAATGGGATTCTCTGATCCAAGAGGGTTGGTTGGAAGTTCAGGCAGCAAAGTATCCGGGACCGATATTGAAACATACTGAAATGTGGATTGGAGTTAGACATCTGGACTGTACAGAGCACAGTGTTGGCCATTGGAGCATTTCATAAAATCGGTCTTTCAGATTGTCTTAGGCAGCAATGGAAAGTTACCAGAATAATAAAAATGAATACTCAGAAGAAAAGATACTACAAGCATAAAAACAGGAAAAAGAAGTTAGGAGAAAGAGGGAGAAGAGGAAAAATGATTAAAAGTGGAATTCGTGAGAGCCCAAGAGAAAATGGACAAAAGAGGAAGAAGGGGAAAAAGCGTTGTATTAGTAGATTAAAGGGAATAGTAGTATGATTGGTATTGTTATACAACTAATTAAGAAATAAAGAAAGTACAGTACATTATTAATTGTAGAAAGAAAGAAAGAAAGAAATGCTCTCTATGTCAACTAGAGGATATATACTGTTTATGGTAAAATAGACCAATAGAGAAATATGAAGCGAAAATTTGGTGCAATTTTTGAGGGGGCAATTGAAGATATTGTTTATGTACTACGAAAAAAATGAGTATACAAATGGAAAATAATGGAAGAAAATACTTTGTCTAAAAGTGCAAATCAAGTTATGATGTAAAACGGATTATGTAAAAGGGAAGATACGGTCAACACATTATTTCTACCATATGTGTAAAGTTGTATCAAAAATAAAACAAACTTTGAAAACAGATTGGCTTAGGCAGAAACTTTTCCCATGGGAGAGAACACGAATCAATGGGATTCGAGCTAAAAGCAACTAGGCAGTTACAAGAAACTAGTCATTTCTTGCTGTCGTTATCTTACTGCTTCTTCGGGGTTAGCATATGATTTGTCTTGGCTTGTTTTAAAGAAAGTAATATGCAATCCAGCCAGGTGTGGTCAACTGTGGGCATCTTTCTGCACCCCCCTGGTGTAATATCTCTCTTTATTTCTCTCTGTGTGTATGCCTGTGTCACTAAAAAACAAGCATCTTTTGTAAGTTTCTGATTTTTGGGGGATGGTTTCTCATTCCATCCCAAACATGGCTTTCTTCCACTCTGTGGTCAGAGGTTCATCCTCAGCCATTTAGGGTATTTCTCTCCAGCCTTCTGCTAGGATCGGAATTATAAAATTGGAAGAGGGCTAGTGCCCGCTTCGGTATTAAAGTATATTTATCTTGCAACTGAAATCTGAAGGAGTCTCAAACAAATGTATTTCCTTTTTTTAACAAAATCCATACCTCTCTCTCTAGACTGTTATGAGTGTTTAACTGATGGAGCGCCTTACTGCAATGGCAGGCCCGGAAACTGTACAAATGAAGACAAGTGCTTAGCTGTTGCCTCTAGGGCCAATTTTTCGTTAAGTAAGTGTATTCATTTTTGTGTTCATCTTTTTTATTATGTTGATTTGGATGATGTGGACATATCTATCTCCCTGATATTTTGGTTTCATATAAAGCAGTGTTTCTCAAATGTGATGATTTTCAGTCACCTGGACTTCAGCTAGGGGAATTTTGAGAAATATTGGTCTAAAGCAGAGATCGTCAAACTTGACAAGCTATGCTGGCTGAAGAATTCTGGAAGTTGAAGTCCACAAGTCTTAAAATTGCCAAGTTTGAAGACCTCTGGTTTAAAGTATGTCTATGCATGTATAGATACTTGTGTGTGTGTTTGGGTGTATAAAATCCCTTTTTCCACCCTTATGGTGGTCAATGCCTTCCTCAATCACAGGTCCTCTATCATGGGCCTTCAACACAACATTGGGGAGATGCGATAACTATTTTTGGGTGTCTGAAGGTGTTCTCAGATATCTGGAGAAGTGTCTTGTAGAAGATGAGGCAAAATCTTTAGAGTTATACCAAAAGACAGGATGAAAAGTAATAGATTCAAATTACCAGAAACAGAATTTAATGGACCAGGTAATCTTTCCTTATGGTAGGAACCATTCATGAATGGAAAAAAATTGTCTTGGTAGGTGGTGGTGGTGGTGATGGATATTTTGGTTTCATATAATGAAATGTTTCTCAAACTTGCCAATTTTCAAACAGGTAGACAACTCCAATCATTTTTGAGAAACACTGATAGAAGTTGCTCTATCAGAGGTCTTGAGGACAAGATGAGGGAGGTGGGATAACTGTTCTCAGATACCTGAAGAAGTGTCTTGTAGAAGATGAGGCAGAAATTTTAGAATGGTTCCAAAAGGCAGGATGAGAAATGATAGGTTTACATAGCCAGGAAATTGATATTTGGTGGACACCAGGAAACCTTTTCTTATGGTAGAAACTGTTGTGGGAATAAAGTTAGCACCACCCTCCTTCCTAGAAGAGTAAAATATTTTGAGGAATATTTTAAAAAGGCAGAATATAATATTTCCCCTAAAAGAGAAATTTAAAAAAAAATCTTAAAGGAGACAGAAAGTCAGAGCCCCCTTCAGGACTTAATTCGATTAAACCACTAAGACATAGATCTCACTACATTGCACAATCTCGTAAGGACATTGCATCACCCACAGAAACTTCAACCAAACTTCCCAGACAGCCTACAGAGCCAGCTATGACTCCTACATGGCCCCATGGGAGTCTGTCAACAGCCAATAGAATACATATTCTTGCACAGGAACAGGAATCTCAAGTTCAAAGCCCAAGAGAAAAACCCTCACTCTCAACTCCATGTGGTCAGCTGCCCAGAAGGCAGAATGGCTGGTGGTTCTGCTTCATCATTAAACCTTCTTTCCAAGCAGCCTCCAGTCTCCATTTTGTCTCCAGTGTTTTTCTCCCAGATTGGAACTGAACTGGGTGGATATTTGTTACAACACTATTCAACAATGGAAAAGATTGTCATGATAGAGTCTCCTGTGATGGATATCTTTCCACAGGGATTGGATGGTCCATCTGTAAGGAATTCCCTAGAATTCACCAATGTCACTTCTATTCTTTCCATTCAATACATAATTGTTATAGGCAGTGGTGGGATTCAACCAGTTTGCACCACTTTGGGAGAACTGGTTGTTAACTTTCTGAGAAGTTTGGTGAACTGGTTGTTGGAAGAAATCATTAGGGCAGAGAACCGGTTGTTAAATTATTTGAATCCCACCACTGGTTATAAGGCTAATTTGTTAACAACTGTGAGGAGCTAACTCTTGAGGTAAGAACTGTGTATTTAACCCTTTTACATCCCATTCTTCCATTGTATACAGCTGACACAACCACGATAAGGTTGCTTTAATGCTGCCCAACACTTGGGTGTTTCAGAATGCTCTTTGGGGCATATCCTTATCTTCATCTTATCTGAAAGTTGGGAAGTACCCAAAGATATTCAATTAGTAATGTTGCACTATACTAATCACTGATTGGTATTCAGCCAGCATGCTTAACCGCTTATTTAGTAAGCCACGATGGTGTAGTTGTTAGAGTGCAGAAGTGCAGGCTATTTCTGCTGCCTGCTGGCTGCCTGCAATTCGGCAGATCAAATCTCACCAGGCTCAAGGTTGACTCAGCCTTCCATCCTTCTGAGGTCAGTAAAATGACCAAATTGTTGGGGGCAATATGCTGACTCTGTAAAACCGCTTAGAGAGAGCTGTAAAAGCACTGTGAAGTGGTATATAAGTCTAAATCCTATTGCTATTGCTAGTTATCCATGTTGAAGGGTTCAAACACAGGCAGAATCCTGAAGAAAACCAAGCAAGAGAAAAACTAATAGAATTATCCTTTTCAGGGGTCAGTGTCCATTGGGGGAGTGAGTAGTGAGGGTGTAGAGTATCTGTCACAAGGCGAGAAAGCAGTGCTAGCTAGGTTCCTACTGGTTCGAACTGCTTCTCCCAAACCAGTAGTGCTGCCTTCAAACAGAGAGCGAACCGGTTCTCTGTTCCTTTCAAAATGGGCCAGCCCACCTGCCTCTGGATTACACCTACCTTTATTTCTGCTTCTGAAGCCCAGCTGAACTGGGGCAGCAGATTGAATTGCTGCTCCTCAGCTGTTTTCCTTTTTTTCTGAGTAATTTTCATTCAGTTGTGGACGAGTGCAAAGTGTGCGCTCAGCAAACTGGTAGTAATGCTGCTAGGAACCTACCACTGCCACAAAAGAACCAAAAACTGAACTGAAGCCACAGAGTATTTACATTTGGCTGATTCCACTGATAGTGTTGGTTGGAAAACAGAGCGATGTGATGTTCAATTAATGACATTCTTTAATTATTATATTTTCTCAACAGCCCATAGTTTGACCACATCATTTGCCAGAAGCTGTGTGGCTCCTGCAAATCATTTCAGGGGCTCCTATTATTTCAATTTTGGAGACAACCGTATTTTGGAGTTGAATTCCCAATTTTGCAATGAAACAGAGCCACAGTGCCAGCCTGTAATTGAAGGTATGTAAACAGCTTTGGAATCTTATTCTGCTTCTGGCACTTTTCCTATTGGGATGATTGACAGAAGAAATCTATGTATGGGAAAATTCCAATGACATCTTTCTAGTCTTTAACACTTATATATCAAGAACATCTCAAAAGGCTACTCCTAGTTCTGAAAGGAGAGATAATTGGATAGTGTTAGAAAAAATTGAAAGAGAATGCCCAAATATTTGACCAAATTATCTTTTAAGGTTGTTTGAAGGAAATAAAGAAAAGGCTTGGCCATCTGCAACAGACATTTATCAATCAGTAAAATGTTGAAAAAAAGAGATGTTTTTAAACCTGGAGGAATGCTGTGGCTCAGTGGCTGAGATGCTGAGCTTGTCGATCAGAAAGGTTGGAAGTTTGGCGGTTCGAATCCTTAGTGCCACATAACGGAGTGCCTTCCAATTACTTGTCCCACCTTCT
This sequence comes from Thamnophis sirtalis, assembly GCF_051295495.1. Classification (NCBI taxonomy): domain Eukaryota; kingdom Metazoa; phylum Chordata; class Lepidosauria; order Squamata; family Natricidae; genus Thamnophis; species Thamnophis sirtalis. The sequence goes on from NW_028261393.1 coordinate 7,259,326, forward strand.
GCCAACCTAGCAGTTTGAAAGCACGTAAAAAATGCAAGTAGAAAAATACGAGCCACCTTTGGTGGGAAGGTAACAGTGTTCCATGCACCTTCGGCGTTGAGTCATGCTGGCCACATGACCACGGAGACGTCTACGGACAGCGATGGCTCTTCAGCTTCAAAACGGAGATGAGCATCGCCCCATAGAGTCGGGAACAACTAGCACATATATGTGCGAGGGGAACCTTTACCTTTACCTTTAGGCAACATAGTTCCAGTTGTTTGATCTTCAATGTTCATGCAGGGTCCATTTTATTTTCCCTTTGATACACTTACAGATTCGGCTGGGGCAGTGATAGGATTCAAACAATTTAACAACCAGATCTCTGCCCTAATGGCCAGCTGGGTAGGTGTGGCTCGGTGGTCATGTGACCGTATGGGTGTGGCCAACTCAACATCACTCAGGTTGATGGGCGCTTTGCCTTAGCTGTTAAAATGTAATAAGGGTTAACCAGAGAGGCAGTTTCTGTAAGTAGCGCAATAAAGATGAGGCTAGAAACAACAGCAGAAGGTTTCCTTCCTGCCTTCCTTACAGTGTTAGCCCGGTAAAGTGGAAAAAAACAAAAGCAGATTTCTTCCAACAATCAGTTCAACAAACTGCTCAGAAAGTTAACAACCGGTTCTCCCGAATAGGTGCCAACTTGCTGAATCCCATCATTGACCCGGGGTAAAAAGTCAGTGAAAGGGAAAACAAGCTGTGTTGATAATTGCTTTAAATCCATTATTTTGCTACATGAACTTATTTTGTCACTTGCAGTTGATAGCATGCGCATATTTGAAAATGGGAAATTTTGCCCAAAGTGTTACAGAACAGGTCATGATAACTGTGAGAGCGATGGAGATGTATTTTGTGTGGGAAATTACGTGAACTGTACTGAAGTGAATGGAGAAATAACTCATCCACTCTCTGGTAAGCTGTCTTTATTTTTTCTCTTTTCTTTAAACTCCCTTTGCTGTTAGTTATATTAACCCAGCCAGAATCTAGAGGTTTTTTGTTTTTTTTAAAGCTAGGGAATGCTAAGAACATGCTATAGATGTGATGGCATGCAGCCTGCCAGGGACAAAGAAGTGCCAATTTCCAAATAGCTAAAGGTCATAACCAGTCACAAAACCTCAGCTGATTAGAATATGCAGGCAGTTCTTGACTTATAACTATTCATTTATATATATATATACACATCGTGTTTCCCCGAAAATAAGATAGGGTCTTATTTTCTTTTGACACCCCCCCAATTCTGCATAGGCCTTATTATCGGGGGGGAGTTATTGGTTTGGAGTTGCTGTGTGGCTGCTCTCTTGGGAGCAGACGCCCGAAGAGCCGAGCACAGCTCAGGGGCAAATGGCTGTGTTGCACTGTCGCAGTAGCGCAACAAAGCCACCATGAGGTGACCACGTTTATGAGCAGCCGCCCGGCAACCCCCCTTTCTAGCCTGGCAGAGCGCCACTCACCGACCCAGTAATATCCCAAAGGCACTAAGCCACATGGCGCTCTGCCCGGCTGAAAAGAGAGGTTGCGCGAGCACTTGTTCTTCCTCCAGCCTCACCGTGCCCAGCTCTCCCTGCAGGGCCGGGTCAGGGCTCCACCGCGGCCACGCTGCCGCTCTGCTACTGCTTCTGCCACCGCCATGCTCCGAGCATAACCAGCTTCCAAACTACGGAGATCCACTGCCAAGTCTTCCAGCAGTGGCCGCTCTGGGACTACGCTCTATGATTGTGGGCTGTCTGTGGGAAAACTCTCTGTCCCACCAGTGTCTTCCAATACCTTGATTTCTCTGCTCCATGTCCATCATCAGTGCCCTGTGCTTAGTTTAGATATCGTTCATACATTTGATGAAAGGAAAATGTAGAAATACTTTGAACAAGCCCATAACCTAAATCACTGTTTCCTTCTACATTAGGTGCAACAATCCCTTTTGCGGGAAAAGGCTGTGCCAGCAGATCGGTTTGTGAACTTGAGGGGAAGTCGTTCCATCAAGGGAGTTACGTGTTCAATTTTAAAAAGCTTCAGTGTTCTAAAGCCAACGGGGCTCTTTCATCGTTGCGACGCCTGGCTTTCACTCTGGAGAAGAAGGACCTCGGGCCACAGGTGGCCTTCTTCCTTCCATGCATCCTTGGGATCTTTGCTGTGAAAATTCTCTCCTAGTTAAGTCAAAAGTAGCTTGCGAAGGGCTTAAGGAGAATCAGGCTGGGGTCAATCCCTCTCCCTTTAAGCACTGATGATGTTGCCTAGTTTGGTATTGAAACATCTACAAGAAAACCACCAAGCTCACAGAACACCAAGGAGCTCACAACTAAATTTACGCTGCAAAAATCTTATACCTCTCTCTGTTGTCATGCTTAATGTCCTTCTCAAAGTTGCCATCTATATATACATATATATTTTAACGGGAGAAATGATGGACTAAGTGGGAATTATGAATTGCCATCCATGTAAATTTTCATTCTGGAGTTAAAATGAATGTGGTTTATGTCCCTGCCAATGCAACTTTTGGCTCCCATTTCCTCAAATGAGGTTGAGAATCCCTTCCCCAAAGACTAAATTCAACTCCAGACCCCCAAATTTGCTTAACTCCAGGATATTTTCCTTGAAGAGTTTGGTGGCATTTGACCACAGAGTTTGGTCGAATGAACACAGAATGAACTTGGTGAATAGGGGAAAAACACCTAGGCCAGGGATGGGATTGAAAAATTTTAGCAACCGGTTCTCTGCCTGATTGCTTGGTGGGTGTGGCCATAGGGGGCGTGGCCTCCTCAGCCTTGGCGGGTGTGTGTGTTTTTTCACCCTCCCCAGGCTCTTTCCTTGAGCCTGTGGGAGGGTGAAAACAGCCTCCCCCAGGTTCCGAAGGCCTTCCGGAAGGTGGAAACAGGCCCATTTCTGGACTTCTAGGAGGCCCGTTTTTCACTATTCCAGACTCCGGAGGCATTTCGCGAGCATCCGGGAGGGCGAAAACGGTTTCCCCAGGCTCCGGAGGCCTTCAAGAAGCCGGGCCAATTTCCAGATTTCCAGAACTTCCAGTAGGCCCGTTTTTTGCCCTCCCAGACCCTCCCTGTGGGTCCTGCACTTACCTGGCATGCTGAACGGGCCATTTGGAGACTCCTGCGAGGGATTAATCACCATCTGATTTGCCCGAACCGGTCCGAAACAGCCGAATCCCACTCCTGATCTAGGCATTCACAATATCATTTCATATTTCAAAGCAATTGATCCATTGAAAAATATTTTACCTCAAAATACAGTGTTCTCACATCAGTCAATTTAGGGTATATCTATACGTACATGTACACTCTATCAGGGTGATTTATTTATATAACATGATGCTTTAACCGTCATTGTTGAAACTTGACATTGAAATGTCGCAACTGTTGTTGAAATAGACCAATATCCTTTGGTTTGAATGAGACCACTGTTTGCAGACATAGCTTCAGTTAATGCTGAATTTTTCTACCTTTCCAAAATTGTAATTCTCAGATGATTTGTTGCAATATTTAAATAAAAGGAATTAGAGACCAGCTTTTTAGTCTTAGGGGTGTGTTTTTTACTCATAAATCTTCCTATTCCTTTCCTTTCTCACCCTTCTACTCTGGGAAAGTCTGAGGAGGCCGCACGTCATGCCAAGGGAAAGCCATGGTTTATTTAAATGTTGGTTTGGTGATTCACACATTAAGCCATCAACCCCAACCTGTAAACTCCAACAACTGGGTTTGCTTACAGTGTTGAAGATTCGGCCTTTTGACTAGTAGTGAAAAAGAATAAATGTTTGCACTGAGCACTCCAGTCATTTTGGGATCTAGTACATGGTTAGCGTGTTAATCTTTGCTGTGGAAAAGTCCTACTGGCAGCAGTTGAAGAGAAAGTGATAGTCAAGGAATCAGGTAAGTCTTCAGCTCTAAAGTATCCTCTATCTTAGAAACTGGGAGATGGAGAGTTCAAGTCCCACCTTAGGCGTGACAGCCAGCTTAGTGACTTTGGGCCAATCACCAGGTGATCATGAGTTCTAGTCCCATTATAGGCGTAAAACCTGGCTGGGTGACTTTGGGAAGCCCCTCGCTCAACCTAACCCACCTCATACAATGTGTGGAAAACTAGGAGGAGGAGGGAATATTAGGTATGTTTGCTGCCCCGAGTTGTTTATAAAAATAATGAAGGAAGGATATTAAAATCAATCAATTAATTAAATTTTAAATACTTAATATGTACTAGCAGTTTCTATAACAGCAAACCTGTTAGATCTGGTAATGGAAAGTATCTAACAAAACCTATCAAATATCTATCAAGTATCTAACAAAACCTATCAAATCAGCAAATCTCAAAGTCCATTTTTTCCCATCTCTAGCACAAAATCCAGGAGCAGTTTCCCCAGAAATTAGTGCAGCCTATTTAATTGCTTAATTTGAACCTTGCTTATGGATTATTTAGGAATCTGCGCAGAAATGGCTGGATATAACGACACACTTACTGTGTATTGTGTGATTCCAATGATGATGTATGCAGGCCACAGGAGCTCACAGCCGCCCAAACTGAAGACACCAGTCGGTGTTTCCTGCAGCTTCTTGAGTTTCCACAATGTTTGCCTTGCCCCCTTTTTATATTTCTTTCCCTTATTCTGATTCTGGGTTGGAAGAATTAGGTGTAAGAAATTCTGCGCAGTTCACCTGCGGTAGCAATGGAGAATGTTAAGGAAATGGCCAGGTATAGCTATCCAGAGTTGCTGGAAGAAATTACCCTTCATGGATGTATCTCCTGTGGCTCACTAGGAAGGCGTGCGCGCACACACACACAGACACACGCACATACACACGCACACGCACATGCACACATATATGCCAGGCTACCTGGGATTTTTCTACCCCACCCGAAACAGAGCAAACCTTTCTTTCTTTCTTTCTTTCTTTCTTTCTTTCTTTCTTTCTTTCTTTCTTTCTTTCTTTCTTTCTTTCTTTCTTTCTTCTTTACTTCCTTCCTTCCCTCCCTTCCTTTTTTCCTTTCTTTCTCTTTCTCCAAGCTTGGAAACTTGTTGATGTTATGGACATATGCCCAAAGTTCTTTCGCAACAATTTCAGGTGTGATGGTTTTGGTTTTTTAAAAAAGTTGCTTTCTTAATGAAGCCTACCTTGAAATGGCATCGATTATGGTCAATTTTTTCAAGTAATTAGGGAGCTTCAGAGTCTGCTCAATGGATTTAGGTTAGGCAGATTATCCAAATGTGTCCACAGTGGCCTGTATATAGATCTGTGCATGCATAGAACATTAAAAATGTGGGGGGAAAAATGCCACGGCAACTGGGAAACCGGTTTGGGGCATGACAGGCCTTCCATCCCTACCAGTTCGGTGATCCAGTCACAATTTTCACTAGCAACCCACCTCTGATAGTAGAAAAGAACATTATAGAAGCTGAATTATTGGGGGCACACCCTCCTTTGAAGAATGCTAAAGCCTAAACTATTGCGGTACCAAATCCACTGGGTAAAATCCCTTGAGATGGCACCTCTAGGACAATTAAATATTTCTTTGAAGACCTGTTGCTCTAAATAACAGGACTGAAAATCTCCACTCAAACATATTATCCAGAGCTAAACACTTCTGGTGTGGTGTTTGACTGTGCCATCTATACAGCATGTCTTTCTTAGGGTGGCATCAGTGTACTAATGGTTGGATGACTAGAAGATAGGACCTTCTCCACTTGCAAGGACAGACAGGTCCTCAAGTTTTCCTCTCTTCCCCTCCCTCTCCTATGGCCTTCTGTTCATCTTCTGGCCATGAGTAGGAAGCCTCCTTAGATATTCCACCGTTAAAATAGTCTTTTACTCCTTATTCCAATACCACCCAAGATCAGCTTCAAGGGGGTCAGAACCTTTACCTGCTGGACCTTGGAGGGAAATCAAAGGACTGATAATAGGTGGGGGCTGAAGAAGTTAGAGGCAGGATAGAGACAGGCAAAAGGATAGCTCAGTTTCATTCCGGGTGCTTTTCTGTTGACATAAGGTGGGGTGGAAGTACTATTGTTACTCAGAGATTGAGAAGTGCTCTTGGTGACTAATAGAGAAATGGTTGGAGATAATCCAAAGGCTGAAAGATCGGGAAATAGATAATTTATTCAGTTCTCTCTCACCTGAGTTTCAAATTAAGGGGTAGCTATTAGATCCAAAAATTATAAACTCAAATGCTAAGCCTTAACGATATCCCCGTCTCTTGAGTTATGCCCTACAACCAGCTGTTAATATTAATTGGGTTTGTTTTTGGATACTTTAATTAATTTCCTTTTTAACTTTTGTAATATGTGGGTTTTTTTTTAATGTTGTATGCCGCCCTGAGTCCTTTGGGAGAAGGGCGGCATATAAATCCAATAAACAAACAAACAAACAAACAAACAAGCTGTTTCTGGATCAATTCAGGCAGTTGATTTTAGCTGAGAGCAGTCGATGTTAGATTGACTGGCAGGAAGCAATACAAACATTCACAAGTGTGAGCCAGCCATAATCTAGGGCCAGGGAGTCCAATCTGGATAACGGCTGTGACCAGGGGGGCCTTTGCCCAGATTCGCCTGGTGCACTAGTTGCGGCCCTATCTGGATCGGGAGGCACTTCATACGGTTACTCACGCCCTTGTCACCTCAAGACTTGACTACTGTAATGCGCTCTACATGGGGCTGCCCCAGATAAGTGTTCGGAGACTACAATTAGTCCAGAATGCAGCCGCGTGAGCGATACTGGGTGTACCAAGGTACACCCACATTACACCTATGCTCCGCGAGCTGCACTGGCTTCCTATTGGTCTCCGAGCGCGATTCAAGGTGCTAGTTATTACCTTTAAAGCCCTACATGGCCTAGGACCTGGATATCTGCGAGACCGTCTTCTGCCACATACCTCCCAACGACCGATAAGATCGCACAGGGTGGGCCTCCTCCAGGTGCCGTCAGCCAGACAATGTCGGCTGGCGGCTCCCCGAGGGAGGGCCTTCTCTGTAGCCGCTCCGACCCTATGGAATGAACTACCCCTAGAGATCCGGACCCTACCCACTCTCATGGCCTTCCGAAAGGCTATCAAAACCTGGCTATTCCAGCAGGCCTGGGGCTGTTGACCTCATGACCGAGGTCCAGCCCCGATTAGACTGGGTGGATGATGTGGTTTTCTTTTTAATCTGTTCTTCCTCCGTTTTTAACTCTTTACTTTTTAAAATTTATTTTCTGTAAGCCGCCCGGAGTCCTTCGGGATTGGGCGGCCTATAAATTCATTCAATTCAATTCAATTCAATTTAAGACATGCTGTCTCAGCTGTCTGTCTGGGGAATATTGGGAGTTGAGGTCCATGAGTCTTAAAGTTGTCAAGGTTGGACACCCCAATACTGGCAATGTTCAGATGGGTATACATCATTAACCAGAATTCCCCAGCCAGCAAGGGAAATGAATTCCATTCTGAATAGAATAGAATAACAGAGTTGGAAGGGACCTTGGAGATCTTCTAGTCCAACTCCCTGCTTAGGCAGGAAACCCTATGCCATTTCAGACAAAAGGTTATCCAACATCTTCTTAAAAACATCCAGTGTTGGAGCATTCACAACATCTGGAGGCAACTTCTGTTCCACTGATTAATTGTTCTGTCAGGAAATTTCTCCTTAGTTCTATGTCGCTTCTCTCCTTGATTAGTTTCCATTTGTTGCTTCTTGTTCTACCCTCAGGTGCTTTGGAGAATAGCTTGACTCCCTCTTCTTTGTGGCTGCCCCTGAGATACTGAAACACTGCTATGAAATCATCCGTGGACCTTCTTCTCATTAAACTAAGACTACCCAATTCCTGCAACCATTCGTCATATATTTAAATCTCCAGTCCCTAATCATCTTTGTTGCTCTTATCTGCACTCTTTCAGAGGCCCAACATCTTTCATTGAGATACCACTTTGGTGTATCTCTATCCCTAACCCTTGCGTCTCTGAGAAAGGAATGTTATTATGACTTATATATTTCCTCTGCTTCATACAACCCCCCCTCCCAGTTTCCCACAGCACTAAATATGGCAAGTCTAAAGATCCAATGCAAAAATGGCTTCCAGACCTGAAACTCTTCCTTTCTCATTATTTTCGATTAATGATAATATAGTAGTAAATGTAAACACCAGAGTTGCTGGAACAACCTATCGTTCCTGGCTGAATTACCTCTGGCTCATAATCTTAGGAAGGGGTGCATACACACAAATGTACACACAACCAGCTATCTTGGGTCTTTCAACCACTCCCTGAATAGGTCAACCCATGTGGCCCTATTCCAGAGTTGCACAAAGAGGTATTAAGAATATAATAAATTATCACTGTTATGACGTCCTTGAGGAATGTAACTGCTATTAATAGGTAAATTTTATTCTGTTGTCCTTTATTGCCAAGAGTCATAGGGCTCATATAAATACAGCACCTCAGATCTCCATCTCAGAGAACCCAGGCCAACCTGAACGGCATCACGATGGCTTCCTTTGTGCTCCTCATCTTTACCATCTTCCTCCTTCCTGTGGCAAGATCTCAAAATCTACCAAGTATGTTGGGGTTCTTTGAATTAATTTTCACTTCTTCTGATGCAGTGGTAGCTGTTTTCTACTGGACAACCAAAGTTTTAAGTTAGGCAGTTCTTCCTTCCTCTCAGATTGCATCAACCAAAAAGGCTCCCCAAGGCAACCCGCTAAGATGACCAACTTCAGGTGGCCTTCAGGTGGAAGGATGGGGGAAGCAAGGAAGGTGGAATGGGATTCTCTGATCCAAGAGGGTTGGTTGGAAGTTCAGGCAGCAAAGTATCCGGGACTGATATTGAAACATACTGAAATGTGGATTGGAGTTAGACATCTGAACTGTACAGAATACTGTGTTGGCCATTGGAGCATTTCATAAAATCGGTCATTCAGATTGTCTTAGGCAGCAATGGAAAGTTACCAGAATAATAAAAATGAATACTCAGAAGAAAAGATACTACAAGCATAAAAACAGGAAAAAGAAATTAGGAGAAAGGGGGAGAAGAGGAAAAATGATTAAAAGTGGAATCCGTGAGAGCCCAAGAGAAAATGGATGAAAGAGGAAGAAGGGGCAAAAGCGTTGTATTAGTAGATTAAAAGGAATAGTAGTATGATTGGTATTGCTACGCAACTAATTAAGAAATAAAGAAAGTACAGTACATTGTTAATATGTGTGTATTATTACTATGCAGATAGTTACAGTCATTTCTTGCTGTCGTTATCTTACTTCTACTTTGGGGTTAGCATATGATTTGACTTGGCTTGTTTTAAAGAAAGTTATATGCAATTCAGCCAGGTCTGTTCATCTGTGGGCATCTTTCTGCACCTCCCTGGTGTAATATCTCTCTGTATTTCTCTCTGTGTGTATCCGTGTGTCACTCTTTTGTAATTTTCTGATTTGGGGGGGATGGTTTCTCATTCCATCCCAAACATGGCTTTCTTCCACTCTGTGGTCAGAGGTTCATCCTCAGCCATTTAGGGTATTTCTCTCCAGCCTTCTGCTAGGATGGGAATTATAAAATTGGAAGAGAGCTAGTCCCCACTTCAGTATTAAAGTATATTTATCTTGCAACTGAAATCTGGAGGAGTCTCAAACAAATGTATTTCCTTTTTTTAACAAAATCCATACCTCTCTCTCTAGACTGTTATGAGTGTTTCAGTGATGGACAATCTCCCTGCGGAGAGACAGGAAAAACCTGTACCAAGGAAGACAAGTGCTTAGCTGTTGTCTCTACGTCCAATTTGTCATTAAGTAAGTGTATTCATTTGTGTGTTCATATTTATTATTATATTGATTTGGATGATATGGACATTTCTATCTCCCTGATATTTTGGTTTCATATAAAGCAGTGTTTCTCAAATGTGATGATTTTCAGTCACATGGACTTCAGCTAGGGGAATTTTGAGAAATATTGGTCTAAAGCAGAGATCGTCAAACTTGACAAGCTATGCTGGCTGAAGAATTCTGGAAGTTGAAGTCCACAAGTCTTAAAATTGCCAAGTTTGAAGACCTCTGGTTTAAAGTATGTCTATGCATGTATAGATACTTGTGTGTGTGTTTGGGTGTATAAAATCCCCCTTTTCCACCCTTATGGTGGTCAATGCCTTCCTCAATCACAGGTCCTCTATCATGGGCCTTCAACACAAGATTGGAAAGATGCGATAACTATTTTTGGGTGTCTGAAGGTGTTCTCAGATATCTGAAGAACTGTCTTGTAGAAGATGAGGCAAATTTTTTAGAGTTATACCAAAAGACAGGATGAAAAGTAATAGATTCAAATTACCAGAAACAGAATTTAATGGACCAGGTAATCTTTCCTTATGGTAGGAACCATTCATGAATGGAAAAAAATTGTCTTGGTAGGTGGTGGTGGTGGATATTTTGTTTCATATAATGAAATGTTTCTCAAACTTGCCAATTTTCAAACAGGTAGACAACTGTTAACAAATTAGCCTTATAACCAGTGGTGGGGTTCAAATAATTTAACAACCGGTTCTCTGTCCTAATGATTTCTTCCAACAACCAGTTCACCAAAATACTCAGAAAGTTAACAACCGGTTCTCCCAAAGTGGTGCGAACAGGCTGAATCCCACCACTGCCTATAACAATTATGTATTGAATGGAAAGAATAAAAGTGACATTGGTGAGCATCTAATCAGGCATTCCGTTCTATGGAATTCCTTATAGATGGACCATGCAATCCCTGTTGAAAGTTATCTATCACAGGATACTCTATCATGACAATCTTTTCCATTAGCTGAATTTTTGAGATACACTGATAGAAGTTCCTCTATCAGGGGCCTTGAGGACAAGATGAGGGAGGTGGGATAACTGTTCTCAGATATCTGAAGAAGTGTCTTGTAGAAGATGAGGCAGAAATTTTAGAGTGGTTCTAAAAGACAGGATGAAAAATCATGGGTTTAAATAGCCAGAAAATTGATATTTGGTGAACACCAGGAAACCTTTTCTTATGGTAGAAACTGTTGTGGGAAGAAAGTTAGCACCACCCTCTCTCCTAGAAGAATAAAATATTTTGAGGAATATTTTAAAAAGGCAGAATATAATATTTCCCCTAAAAGAGAAATAAAAAAAATATCTTAAAGGAGACAGAAAGTCAGAGCCCTAGCTCCCTCTCCCCAGCAGATACTTGGTGCCCATTGCGAAAGATTGGGCCAGCCTATCTACAAAACAAAGACCTTCAGCTCCAGGGTGAAGGGATTAAGACCCTTCAGGAATTAATTCGATTAAACCACTAAGACATAGATCTCACTACATTGCACCATCTCCTAAGGACATTGCATCACCCACAGAAACTTCAACCAAACTTCCCAGACAGCCTACAGAGCCAGCTATGACCCCTACATGGCCCCATGAGAGTCTGACAACAGCCAATAGAATACATGTTCTTGCACAGGAACAGGAATCTCAAGTTCAAAGCCCAAGAGATGGTATAAAAACCCTCACTCTCAACTCCATGTGGTCAGCTGCCCAGAAGGCAGAACGGCTGGTGGTTCTGCTTCATCATTAAACCCTCCTTCCAAGCAGCCTCCAGCCTCCATTTTGTCTCCAGTGTTTTTCTCCCAGATTGGAACTGAACTGGGTGGATATTTGTTCCAACACTATTCAACAATGGAAATGATTGTCATGATAGAGTCTCCTGTGAGGGATATCTTTCCACAGGGATTGGATGGTCCATCTGTAAGGAATTCCCTAGAACGGAGTGCCTGATTAGATGCTCACCAATGTCACTTCTATTCTTTCCATTCAATACATAATTGTTATAGGCAGTGGTGGGATTCAGCCAGTTCGCACCACTTTGGGAGAACCGGTTGTTAACTTTCTGAGAACTGGTGAACTGATTGTTGAAAGAAATCATTAGGACAGAGAACCGGTTGTTAAATTATTTGAATCCCACCACTGGTTATAAGGCCAATTTGTTAACAACTGTGAGGAGCTAACTCTTGAGGTAAGAACTGTGTATATAACCCTTTTACATCCCATTCTTCCATTGTATACAGCTGACACAACCACGATAAGGTTGCTTTAATGCTGCCCAACACTTGGGTGTTTCAGAATGCTCATTGGGGCATATCCTTATCTTCATCTTATCTGAAAGTTGGGAAGTACCCAAAGATATTCAATTAGTAATGTTGCACTATACCAATCACTGATTGGTATTCAGCCAACATGCTTAACCGCTTGTTTAGTAAGCCACAGTGGCGCAGTGGTTAGAGTGCAGAAATGCAGGCTATTTCTGCTGACTGACGGCTGCCTGAAATTCGGCAGATCAAATCTCACCAGGCTCAAGGTTGACTCAGCCTTCCATCCTTCTGAGGTCAGTAAAATGCCCAAATTGTTGGGGGCAATATGCTGACTCTGTAAAACCAGTTAGAGAGAGCTATAAAAGCACTGTGAAGTGGTATATAAGTCTAAGTCCTATTGCTATTGCTAGTTATCCATGTCGAAGGGTTCAAACACAGGCGGAATCCCGAAGAAAACCAAGCAAGAGAAAATCTAATAGAATTATCCTTTTCAGGGGTCAGGGTCCACTGGGGGAGTGAGCAGTGAGGGTGTAGAGTATCTGTCAGAAGGCCAGAAAGCAGTGCTAGGTTCCTACTGATTCGGACTGCTTCTCCCAAACCGGTAGTGCTGCCTTCAAACAGAGAGTGAACCGGTTCTCTGTTCCTTTCAAAATGGACCGGCCTACCTGCCTCTGGATTACACCTACCTTTATTTCTGCTTCTGAAGCCCAGCTGAACTGGGGCAGCAGATTGAATTGCTGCTCCTCAGCTGTTTTCCTTTTTTTCTGAGTAATTTTCATTCAGTTGTGGACGAGTGCAAAGCGTGGGACTCAGCATACTGGTAGTAATGCCGCTAGGAACCTACCACTGCCACAAAAGAATCCAAAACTGAACTGAAGCCACAGAGTATTTACATTTGGCTGATTCCACTGATAGTGTTGGTTGGAAAACAGAGCGATGTGATCTTCAATTAATGACATTCTTTAATTATTATATTTTCTCAACAGCCCATAATTTGACCACATCGTTTGCCAGAAGCTGTGTAGCTCCTGCAAATGATTTCAGGGGCTCCTATTATTTCAATTTTGGAGACAACCGTATTTTGGAGTTGAATTCTCGATTTTGCAATGAAACAGACCCAAAGTGCAAGGTTGCCATTGAAGGTATGTAAACAGCTTTGGAATCTTATTCTGCTTCTGGCACTTTTCCTATTGGGATGATTGACATAAGAAATCTATGTATGGGAAAATTCCAATGACATCTTTCTAGTCTTTAACACTTATATCAAGAACATCTCAAAAGGCTACTCCTAGTTGTGAAAGGAGAGATAACTGGATAGTGTTAGAGAAAATTGAAAGAGAATGCCCAAATATTTGACCAAATTATCTTTTAAGGTTGTTTGAAGGAGAGAAAGAAAAGGCTTGGCCATCTGTAACAGACATTTATCAATCAGTAAAATTTTGAAAAAAAAGAGAGATGTTTTTAAACCTGGATGGCTCATTGGCTAAGATGCTGAGCTTGTCGATCAGTAAGGTCGGAAGTTCGGTGGTTCGAATCCCTAGTGCTGCATAAAGGAGTGACCTCCAGTTACTTGTCCCAGCTTCTGTCAACCTACCAGTTCGAAAGCATGTAAAAATGCGATCCTGTAATTGAAGGTATGTAAACAGCTTTGGAATCTTATTCTGCTTCTGGCACTTTTCCTATTGGGATGATTGACATAAGAAATCTATGTATGGGAAAATTCCAATGACATCTTTCTAGTCTTTAACACTTATATATCAAGAACATCTCAAAAGGCTACTCCTAGTTCTGAAAGGAGAGATAACTGGATAGTGTTAGAAAAAATTGAAAGAGAATGCCCAAATATTTGACCATATTATCTTTTAAGGTTGTTTGAAGGAAAGAAAGAAAAGGCTTGGCCACCTGTAACAGACACTTATCAATCAGTAAAATGTTGAAAAAAAGAGAGGTTTTAAAACCTGGAGGAATGCCGTGGCTCAGTGGCTGAGATGCTGAGCTTGTCGATCAGAAAGGTTGGAAGTTTGGCGGTTCGAATCCCTAGTGTCGCATAACTGTCCCATCTTCTGTCAATCTAGCAGTTCGAAAGCATGTAAAAATGCAAGTAGAAAAATAGGAACCACCTTTGATGGGAAGGTAGCAGTATTCCATGCACCTTCGGCGTTGAGTCATGCCGGCCACATGACCACGGCTACGTCTTCTGACAGCGCTGGCTCGCGGCTTTGAAATGGAGATGAGCATCACCCCATAGAGTCAGGAACGACTAGCACATAGGTGCGAGGCAACCTTTACCTTTACCTTTAGGCAACATAGTTCCAGGTTTTTGATCTTCAATGTTCATGCATGGTCCATTTTATTTTCCCTTTTATACGCTTACAGATTCGGCTGGGGCAGTGGTGGGATTCAAATAATTTAACAACTAGATCTCTGCCCTAATGGCCAGCTGGGTAGGTGTGGCTCGGTGGTCATGTGACCGTATGGGTGTGGCCAACTCAACATCACTCAGGTTGATGGGCACTTTGTCTTAGCTGTGACAATGTAATAAGGGTTAACCAGAGAGGCAGTTTCTGTAAGTAGCGCAATAAAGATGAGGCTAGAAACAACACCAGAATATTTCCTTCCTGCCTTCCTTACAGGATTAGCCCTGTAAAGTGGGAAAAAACAAAAGCAGATTTATTCCAACAACCTGTTCTCCCAACTACTTACAAAGTTAACAACCGGCAGTGGTGGTACTTAAATAATTTAACAACCAGTTCTCTGCCCTAATGATTTCTTCCAACGATCAGTTCACCAAACTGCTCAGAAAGTTAACAACCGGTTCTCCTGAATAGGTGCCAGCTGGCTGAATCCCACCACTGTCCTGAGTTAAAAAGTCAGTGAAAGGGAAAACAAGCTGTGTTGATAATTGCTTTAAATCCATTATTTTGCTACATGAACTTATTTTGTCACTTGCAGGTGATAGCATGGACATATTTGAAAATGGGAAATTTTGCCCAAAGTGTTACAGAACAGGTCATGATAACTGTGAGAGCGATGGAGATGTATTTTGTGTGGGAAATCAGGTGAACTGTACTGAAGTGAATGGAGAAATAACTTATCCACTCTCTGGTAAGCTGCCTTTATTTTTTCTCTTTTCTTTAAACTCCCTTTGCTGTTAGCTATATTAAGCCAGCCAGAATCTAGAGTTGTTTTTTTTTATAAAAGCTAGGGGATGCTAAGAACATGCTATAGATGTGATGGCATGCAGCCTGCCAGGGACAAAGAAGTGCCAATTTCCAAATGGCTAAAGGTCATAACCAGTGAGAAAACCTCAGCTGATTAGAATATACAGGGAGTCCTTGACTTATAACTATTCATTTATATATATACACCGTGTTTCCCCGAAAATAAGACAGGGTCTTATTTTCTTTTGACACCCCCCCAATTTTGCATGGGCCTTATTATTGGGGGGGAGTTATTTGTTTGGGGTTGCTGTGTGGCTGCTCTCTTGGGAGCAGACGCCCAAAGAGCCGAGCACAGCCGCAGGGGCAAATGGCTGTGTTGCGCTCTCGCAGTAGCGCAATAAAGCTTCCATGAGGTGACCACACTCACGAGCAGCCGCCCGGCAACCTCCATTTCTAGCCGGGCAGAGCGCCACTCACCGACCCAGTAATATCCCAAAGGAACGAAGCCACATGGCACTCTGCCCGGCTGGAAAGAGAGGTTGCGCGAGCACTTGTTCTGCCTCCAGCCTCACCATGCCCAGCTCTCCCTGCAGGGCTTGGTCAGGGCCCACCGTTGCTGTGGCCCCGCTGCCGCTGCTGCCCTGCTACTGCTGCTGCCGCCATGCTCCGAGCATAACTGGCTTCCAAACTCCGGAGATCCACTCCAGAGTCTTCCAGCAGTGGCCGCTCTGGGACTACACTCTATGGTTGTGGGCTGGCTGTGGGAAGACTCTCTGTCCCACCAGAGTCTTCCAACACCTTGATTTCTCTCTTCCATGTCCATCATCAGTGCCCTGTCCTTAATTTAGATATTGTTCATACATTTGATGAAAGGAAAATGTAGAAATACTTTGCTGAATCACTGTTTCCTTCTGCCTTAGGTGTAATAATCCCTTTTGCGGGAAAAGGCTGTGCCAGCCGATCGGTTTGCGACCTTGAGGGGAAGTCGTTCCATAATGGGAATTACAAGATCAATTTAAAAAAGCTTCAGTGTTCTAAAGCCAATGGGGCTCTTTCATCATTGCGACGCCTGGCTTTCAGTCTGGAGAAGAAGGACCTCGGGTCACAGGTGGCCTTCTTCCTTCCATGCATCCTTGGGATCTTTGCTGTGAAAATTCTCTCCTAGTTAAGTCAAAGGTAGCTTGCGAAGGGCTTAAGGAGAATCAGGCTGGGGTCAATCCCTCTCCCTTTAAGCACTGATGATGTTATCTAGTTTGGTATTGAAACATCTACAAGAAAACCACCAAGCTCACAGAACACCAAGGAGCTCACAACTAAATTCACGCTGCAAAAATCTTATACCTCTCTCTGTTGTCATGCTTAATGTCCTTCTTAAAGTTGCCATGTATATATACCTATATATATTTTAACGGGAGAAATGATGGACTAAGTGGGAATTATGAATTGCCATCCATGTAAGTTTTCATTTCCTTATTCTGGAGTTAAAATGAATGTAGTTTATGTCCCTGCCCCTGAGAATTTTGGCTCCCATCTCCTGAAATGAGGTTGAGAATCCCTTCCCCAAAGACTAAATTCAACTTCAGACCCCCAAATTTGCTTAACTCCAGGATATTTTCCTTGAAGAGTTTGGTAGCATTTGACCACAGAGTTTGGTCGAATGAACACAGAATGAACTTGGTGAATAGGGAAAAAACATCTAGGCCAGTGGTGGAATTGAAAATTTTTAGCAACCGGTTCTCTGCCTGATTGCTGGGTGGGTGTGGCCATAGGGGGCGTGGCCTCCTTGGCCTTGGCGGGTGTGTGTGTTTTTTCACCCTCCCCAGGCTCTTTCCTTGAGCCTGTGGGAGGGTGAAAACAGCCTCCCCCAGGTTCCCGAAGGCCTTCCGGAAAATGGAAACAGGCCCATTTCTGGACTTCCGGGAGGCCCGTTTTTCACTATCCCAGGCTCCGGAGGCATTTCGCGAGCATCCAGGAGAGCGAAAACGGTCTCCCCAGGCTCCAGAGGCCTTCAAGAAGCCGGAAACGGGCCAATTTCCAGATTTCCAGAACTTCCAGTAGGCCCGTTTTTTGCCCTCCCAGACCCTCCCTGTGGGTCCTGCACTTACCTGGCATGATGAACGGGCCATTTGGAGACTCCTGTGAGGGATTAATCACCATCTGATTTGCCCAAACCGGTCCGAAACAGCCGAATCCCATTCTTGATCTAGGCATTCACAATATCATTTCATATTTCAAAGCAATTGATCCATTGAAAAATAATTTACCTCAAAGTACAGTGTTCTCACATCAGTCAATTTATGGTATATCTATACGTACATGTACACTTTATCAGGGTGATTTATTTATATAACAAACACTTTAACCGTTATTGTTGAAACTTGACATTGAAATGTCGCAACTGTTGTTGAAATAGACCAATATCCTTTGGTTTGAATGAGACCACTGTTTGCAGACATAGCTTCAGTTAATGCTGCATTTTTCTACCTTTCCAAAATTGTAATTCTCAGATGATTTGTTGCAATATTTAAATAAAAGGAATTAGAAACCAGCTTTTTAGTCTTAGGGGTGTGTTTTTTACTCATAAATCTTCCTATTCCTTTCCTTTCTCACCCTTCTACTCTGGGAAAGTCTGAGGAGGCCGCACATCATGCCAAGGGAAAGCCATGGTTTATTTAAATGTTGGTTTGGTGATTCACACATTAAGCCATCAACCCCAACGTGTAAACTCCAACAACTGGGTTTGCTTACAGTGTTGAAGATTCGGCCTTTTGACTAGTAGTCAAAAAGAATAAATGTTTGAACTGAGCACTCCAGTCATTTTGGGATCTAGTACATGGTTAGCGTGTTAATCTTTGCTGTGGAAAAGTCCTACTGGCAGCATTTGAAGAGAAAGTGATAGTCAAGGTAAGTTTCAGCTCTAAAGTATCCTCTATCTTAGAAACTGGGAGTTGGAGAGTTCGAGTCCCACCTTAGGCGTGACAGCCAGCTTAATGACTTTGGGCCAATCACCAGGTGATCATGAGTTCTAGTCCCATTATAGGCGTAAAACCTGGCTAAGTGACTTTGAGAAGTCCCTCACTCAACCTAACCCACCTCAAACAATGTGTGGAAAACTAGTAGGAGGAGGGGATATTAGGTATGTTTGCTGCCCCGAGTTGTTTATAAAAATAATAAAGGCAGGATATTAAAATCAATCAATTAATTAATAATCTCTGCTTTCTTCCACACATCCCTCCTAAAGAAGGTTACCCAGGCATGGAAGGTATAGCTGGTGAAAGTTAAGAAGGTGATGGTAACTTGTGAATTTTCCCTCTCTCCCTCCCTCTCTCTGTCCCTCACTTCCTTCCTTCCTTCCCTCTCTCCCTCCCTCCCTTCTGTCCAGTGGTGGCAGTTCTGGATCCCGGTGCAACCAGTATGGTGCAATGGGGCCAGATGTTCACCACATGCATGTGCTCAGCATGAACATGCATGCTTACTGCCCACGACACTCCAGCTGCTTGGCGGAGCATCGCTCAGGAGCTATATGCTCTGTCCGCATGGGCATAAGCCCCGATTGGCTCAAATACAGGTAAAGAGGGCGGGCGGGTGAGTAGGCCCTCCAGACCACCGTACCGTAACGGTGCCTGGTGCTCCCAGCAGGCACTGGTACACACTGGTAGTAAATTTTTACTACCATATCTGTGGGCATGGCTTGGTAGGCACGGCAGGGGAAGGATACTCTAAAATCTCCATTCCCTCCCCAATCCAGGGAAAAGTCACTGCAAAATCTCCATTTCCTCCTGATCAGATGAGACTCCGGAGGCAGAGAATAGATGGGGCGGGGCCAGCCAGAGGTGGTATTTACTGGTTCTCCCAACTACTCAAAATTTCCGCTACTGGTTCTCCAGAACTGGTCAGAAGCTGCTGAATGCCACCTCTGCTTTCTTCCCTGCCTCTCCCCCCCCCTCTGTCCCACTCCCGGCAATAAAATAAAATAAACCTAAAGTCCAAACAGCCTCCAGTTTTGCAGGAGCTGAGCTGCAAAGGCTGGTGATGTCATGGACACACCCACAAAGTTATTTGGCAACCGTTTTATGTGTGATGGTTTTTAATTCATCTTATTAATGCAACCCATCTTGAAATGGCATCAGTTATTTCTGGTGGTTCACCTAGAGGGCTTTGATGAAGAACAGTTTCCAACTCTGCTCAATGGACATTTTTTGGAGGCCAGTAATCAGAAGATGTATCCATCCGGAGCAGCAGATTTTAGGATGGCTAGACGACATAAATGCACAAAGTGAAAAGCTGATGGTGGCATGGATTTCCCTGTCCTTTGTGATCGTAAAAAGCAATAAGGAAAGATGGTGTGGCATGAAAGAACATTGACCTGTTGGAATTACTGTGGGCACACCCTCCTTTCAAAAAATGCTGACGGCGAAGTTATTGCCCTACAAAATCCACCGAGTGAAATTCCTTGGGGTGAAACCTGGGACAGTTAAATATTTCTAGGGAGACCCATCGAGTTGAGGAACAGGGCTGAGAGCCTGTACTTTCACATATTTTCTAGGAGTGACCTCTTTCGGGTGAAGTGTTTTAGTATACTAGCTACAGATCCTGTCTTTCTTATGGCGGCTGGAGACCTCTGGGAGTTGGAAGTCCACTCATCTTAAAGTGGCCAAGGTTGAGAATCATTGACGTGAAACATTCAACTTCATGGTGAGCAATATTGCTCAAGATTTTTTTTTTTAAAGTATCCTGAAGACTGCTCTTTGGCCAATATGGCCCCTCAGCAATCTGTTGCCTCATAAACACGTCCTCTGCAGACTCAGGAAGAAGCCTATGGATCCACCTCTTCTTGCATCTGGGATCCACTCTAGGCTGAGATATTGCCATCAGCCTTCCTTGGGGTGGCAATTGCTCTCTTTCCAGCTTCTTTTCCTCATAGTAGCTTCATTCTTCTTCACTACTTCTCCATCCTTACTTTTGAGGAGCTCGAATCTGTTGTCCTCTCCAGCTCTCTTAATTTTTCGCCCCCTTCCTGAGGACTATATTTCCCAGAATTCTCCTCCAGGGCCTCTACCTGTCTGAATTCCAGGGGAGGGGCTCCAGCCAGTCAACTAGCCAATCAGGGAATGATGCTAATGGAGCCTGGATACACTAGCTCCAGAATGGGACAACTCACCATCACGCCAATGGCTGCCAACATGTCATGGCCAACTCACCATGGAATGACTTGCTGCGGGACAATTCAACAAACACAACAGTTGTCCTAGATTTACAACCACAACGGAGCCCAATGTTTCTGTTGCTAAGCGAGACAGTCGTGAAATGAATTTTGCCCCGTTTAACAACCTTTCTGCCCACTGTTGTTAAGTGAATCACTGCAGTCGTTAAGTTAATAACTCAGTTGTTGAGTGAATCCAACTTCTCCATTGACTTTGCTTATGAGAAGGTTGCAAAAGGGGATCACAAGAGCCCTGGACACTGCAACCGTCATAAATATTAGTCAGCTGTTGACGAGACCATGGGGATGCTTCAAGGGTCATAAGTGTGAAAAACAGTCATAGGTCACTTTTTATTCAGTGCCATTGTACATTCGAACAGTCACTAAACAAACTGTCAAGGACTACCTGTAATTTTGATGGATCCGTGACCAATAACAATAACAATAAAATAAAAGTCAATCCAGAAATCCAAGACTTACAAGAATTTCAACAAAAATGTGGCCACCAATAAAAAGGAATGCTCAAAAGAAATGATTAATACAGCATTGAATTGTCCCCAGTTATCCTGTGGCGAGTTGTCCTAGAGCCACAGTAGATAAACCAGAGGATTTTTTGGGGGTTAGATGATTTGGGTCAAATTCCCAGAGAATGCAGTAGACATTCTCATAAAATGGCTGCCATGTGGAAGTTCACTCATTATTAAAATGGCTGCCACCCTGATCATTAAACAGCCACTACTGCAGTGGTGGGTTTCAAAAATTGTTCGAACCTATTCGGTGGGTGTGGCCTCCTTTTTGGGAGTGGCTTGCCACCCATGTGACCAGATATGAAGATGCCGACGACACTTGTCAGAACCACCTTAAATTACCTCACACACAGCACTGGCATTCATAAGAATATGATCTAAACTTGTTTTTTAAAAGGCATCTTTGGTTTGCGTTAAAACAACTTCAACACACGCAATGTTCTGATTGCACCATAAACGCAGTAGTCATCCTTACCTTTCACAGAGGCACTGAGTTTTATAAATAGGAGCATGATAGTGTAGAATAATCATATCCAAGGACCAGTGGTGGGTTTCAAAAATTCTTCGAACCTACTCTGTGGGTGTGGCCTCCTTTTTGGGAGTGGCTTGTGATGTGCCATGTGATCGGATGGGAGTGGCTTGCCGCCCATGTGACCGGATATGAAGATGCCGACGACACTTGTCAGAACCACCTTAAATTCCCTCACACACAGCCCTGGCATGCATAAGAATAGGATGTAAACTTGTTTTTTAAAAGGCATCTTTGGTTTGCGTTAAAACAACTTCAACACACGCAATGTTCTGATTGCACCACAAACGCAGTAGTCATCCTTACCTTTCACAGAGGCACTGAGTTTTATAAATAGGAGCATGATAGTGTAGAATAATCATATCCAAGGACCAGTGGTGGGTTTCAAAAATTTTTGGAACTTCTTCTGTAGGTGTGGCCTGCTTTCCGGGTCCACTGGTGGAACCTCTAAAAATGATTTATGGATGCCCTTAAGCGCTTCAGGAGCATTTTTTTTCGCAACCGATGGAAATTAGAAAAAGTGCCTCCTTCACCTATAAATACATTTTTAAAAAATCTCTAGACAAGAAGTCTGAATAAAGTAATCCCAACAGGCTAGACACTACACGACCCCTGAAAATGCTTCTCTTTCTTTCATTTTTTAAAATGTCACGGTCTTCTCCTGACACCATGAAAAAGGCATTGTTACAGCAATATTCTCACCTACTTCGGGTCAGGAATGTTTTAATATTGTCTGAAAACTCACTTGGTTGCTGTAGGTTTGAGTTTCTTACATTTTCTTACTGCATTTTTTTTGTGTGCTAGCCATTCACAGTTGAGATGAGAATTTATGGGTAAATAAAACATAAATATATGAGCAATCCAAACTTTGCTCTTTGTTATTTATTTATTTATTTATCATATTTTGGCACCACCCCTCCCTCATCTAGGTGTCTATTCTCAAGTTGACGCCAAATCATTTCCCCCCCTTACACAAATTCTGGAAAAGAATTTGGATAATGCAGGATTAGGGTTTCGTGTGGTATGAATCCACCAGGGACGTGCAGTCACTAGAGGCAAGGGAGGCGGAGCCTCCCCAGTCTCCTGAGAGAAAAGAAAGAGTTTTAAATATTTTTTTTTAATGAATTAAAGCCAGGATAGTTGCTACCAGATTTCAAGTCACAGTGGCTTGGTGTCTGCTCTCAGTGTTAAATAGGAGGAGGCCAGAGAACTCGGGGCCTCTTTTGCTTAAGGAATTTTTCGCCTTTTAAAAGTTAAGGCGGAGTTAAAAAGCAAAAGATTTAATATGCAAAAGAGGCACTGATTCTCCCACCTCCTGATCTGGGAGCAGCAAATCATGTCTTGCATTTGAGCGACTGCGCAAGTGCAAGGGTGATTCTGGAGAGGTTTTTCTTTGACCAGCCGCCATTTCTTCAGCAGCCAGCCCAGCACCGAGCAGGGACGAGGAGGAGGAGGAGGAGAAGAGCGGTGAGCCCTTGTCGGGTGGGGGTGGGTGGCTGGCTGGTTGGGAGGAGAAGAGCGGTGAGTCCCTCCCCAGCCAAACAGCCACTCACCCCCACCCGACCTGCTCCCTGCTTGGCCGGCCGGCTGGCCGGCACAAAGACTCACCGCTCTTCTCCTCCCAGCCAGCCAGCCAGCCAGCCCCACCCGACCTGCTCCCTGCCTGGCCGGCCAACTGGGACAAAGACTCACCGCTCTTCTCCTCCCAGCCAGCCAGCCACCCGACCTGCTCCCAAGAATGTCAGCGGGGACGGAGGAGGTGGGGGGGCGAGGCGGCAGAGCACAGCAGCGGCAAGAAGTAACACCCCCGCCGCTGTGTCCAACAGGCATCTCGCTTTTATGTCCATCATAAACGAGAGACGCCTGTCGGACACAGTGGCGGGGACGTTGCTTCTCACTGCTGCCGCGCTCTTGCCTCACCAACGGTATCCCTCACCGCACGTCACTGGAATCCACCCATTCTGCTTTTATGTTTCAACATATTAAATTCTCTAAACAGACAAACAAACACATGCATTCATCAACATGCACAATGAGATCAGTTGAACTAGTGGCTGAATTTAACAAAGCACGTTCTTAAAAACAATTTTATTAAACTTATCAAAGTATAAAATACAAATAAAAATAGTGGGAGAGGTGGGGCAGGAAAAAGGGAAAGAAAGAGAGAGATAGATAGACAGAAAGAAAGAAAGAAAGAAAGAAAGAAAGAAAAGTATTGACTTCCAACTCTTTAGCCTAGAACAATAGCATATCACTGTCGTGGTCTGGCAGGAGCCGTTGGAGCTGCCACCAGACTACGACAGCGAGGGGTCTTATGAGTCGGCCGTGGAGGAGGTGGAAGACCCTGGACAGGGTGCCGACTCCGAGCAGGGCGAGGAGAGACTGGTTGGACACCAGGTGGCGCCGGAGCCTTGGATCAGAGGGAATGATCCGGAAAACACTTATGAGTTGTTTCGGGATGCACGCTGTCGAAGGGCTACTCAGCGGCAAGAACAACTGCATAGTTATAAGAGATGATTACGTTCAGCTGATGCTTATTAAGATCCTCTCCTGATTATAAAAGAGACTGCTTGTGCCACGCCCTTTTACAGAAGTCAATGTTCATGATTAAGAGAAACCAACTTGGAGAAATGGTTTGCTGTGAGAGCTTGTTTTGCATTGGCCTAGGTTTGTAGGACTTGCTGCCAGAGTGCTTATCTCTTTATTTATTTTGGGCTTGCAGCCAACGAGAGCCTGGACTGATTAAAAGTATTCTTCTTTACGTTTGTTTTTGGCTTTCGTTCCTGGATGGAGCGGGGGGGGGGTCAGAACATATCACTGTAGCCTTAACTTTTTTAGTTTTAAATACTTAATATGTACTAGCAGTTTCTATAACAGCAAACCCGTTAGATCGGGTAATGGAAAGTGTCTAGCAAAACCTATCAAATATCTATCAAGTATCTAACAAAACCAGCAAATCAGCAAATCTCAAAGCCATTTTTTCCCCATCTCTAGCACAAAATCTAGGAGCAGTTTCCCCAGTAATTAGTGCAGCCTATTTAATTGCTTAATTTGAACCTTGCTTATGGATTAATTAGGAATCTGCGCAGAAATGGCTGGATATAACGACACACTTACTGTGTATTGTGCGATTCCAACCATGATGTATGCAGGCCTTTGGAGCTCACAGCCGCCCAAACTGAAAACACCAGTCGGTGTTTCCTGCAGCTTCTCGAGTTTCCACAATGTTTGCCTTGCCCCCTTTTTATATTTCTTTCCCTTATTCTGATTCTGGGTTGGAAGAATTAGGTGTAAGAAATTCTGCGCAGTTCACCTGCGGTAGCAATGAAGGATGTTAAGGAAATGGCCAGGTATAGCTATCCAGAGTTGCTGGAAGAAATTACCCTTCATGGATGTATCTCCTGTGGCTCACTAGGAAGGCACACACACATACACACACACTTGCACGCACACACATACACACACACACACACACACACACACACAACACACAACACACATATATGCCAGGCTACCTGGAATTTTTCTACCCCACCCAAAACAGAGCAAACCTGTAATTGATCTGCCTTGCAATACTTCACGTTTGCATAAAGAGGTGATAAAGGCATAAGGGAGCATCATCTGTTATGACGTCCTTGGACAGTGTAAATACTATTAAGGGAAAATATATTCTGGCCTCTACCATTCTTTTTCCTCAAAAGGGAGAGGGCTCCCAACCACTCCCTGCCTATAAATACCTCACCCGGGGCAAGATCTCCATCTCAGAGAACCGAGGCCGATCTGAACGGCATCACGATGGCTTCCTTTGTGCTCCTCATCTTTACCATCTTCCTCCTTCCTCTGGCAAGATCTCAAGATCCAGCAAGTATGTTGGGGTTCTTTGAATTAATTTTAACTTCTTCTGATGCAGTGGTAGCTGTTTTCTACCGGACAACCAACGTTTTGAGTTAGGCAGTTCTTCCTTCCACTCAGATTGCATCAACCGAATAGGCTCCCCAAGGCAACCCGCTAAGGTGACCAACTTCAGGTGGCCTTCAGGTGGAAGGATGGGGGAAGCAAGGGAGGTGGAATGGGATTCTCTAATCCAAGAGGGTTGGTTGGAAGTTCAGGCAGCAAAGTATCCGGGACCGATATTGAAACATACTGAAATGTGGATTGGAGTTAGACATCTGAACTGTACAGAGCACAGTGTTGGCCATTGGAGCATTTCATAAAATCGGTCTTTCAGATAGGCTTAGGGAGCAATGGAAAGTTACCAGAATAATAAAAATGAATACTCAGAAGAAAAGATACTACAGGGATAAAAACAGGAAAAAGAAGTTAGGAGAAAGGGGGAGAAGAGGAAAAATGATTAAAAGTGGAATTCGTGAGAGCCCAAGAGAAAATGGACGAAAGAGGAAGAAGGGAAAAAAGAGTTGTATTAGTAGATTAAAGGGAATAGTAGTATGATTGGTATTGTTATGCAACTAATTAAGAAATAAAGAAAGTACAGTACATTGTTAATTGTAGAAAAAAATGAAAGAAGTGCTCTCTATATCAACTAGAGGATATATACTTTTTATAGTAAAATAGACCAATAGAGAAATATGAAGCGATAATTTGGTGCAATTTTTGAAGGGGCAATTGAAGATATTGTTTATGTACTAAGAAAAAAATGAGTATAAAAATGGAAAATAATGGAAGAAAATAATTTGTCTGAAAGTGCAAATCAAGTTATGATGTAAAATGGATTATGTATAGAGCCGAGGTGGCGCAGTGGTTAGGGTGTAGTACTGCAGCCACTTCAGCTAGTTTTGCAGCTCGGCGGTTCAAATCTCACCGGCTCAGGGTTGACTCAGCCTTCCATCCTTCCGAGGTGGGTAAAATGAGAACCCAGACTGTGGGGGCAATATGCTGACTCTGTAAACCGCTTAGAGAGGGCTGAAAGCCCTATGAAGCGGTATATAAGTCTAACTGCTATTGCTATTACTAAAAGGGAAGATACAGTCAACACATTGTTTCTACCATATGTGTAAAGTTGTATTAAAAATAAAACAAACTTTGAAAACAGATTGGCTTAGGCAGAAACTTTTCCCATGGAAGAGAACACAAATCAATGGAATTCAAGCTAAAAGTTGAACGCAGTCAGAATCTAGGCAGATAGTTACAGTCATTTCTTGCTGTCGTTATCTTACTGCTACTTCGGGGTTAGCATATGATTTGACTTGGCTTGTTTTAAAGAAAGTAATATGCAGTTCAGCCAGGTGTGTTCAACTGTGGGCATCTTTCTGCACCCCCCTGGTGTAATATCTCTCTTTATTTCTCTCTGTGTGTATGCGTGTGTCAATAAAAAGCAAGCGTCTTTTGTAAGTTTCTGATTTTGGGGGGATGGTTTCTCATTCCATCCCAAACATGGCTTTCTTCCACTCTGTGGTCAGAGGTTCATCCTCAGCCATTTAGGGTATTTCTTTCCAGCCTTCTGCTAGGATGGGAATCATAAAATTGGAAGAGGGCTAGTGCCCGCTTCGGTATTGAAGTATATTTATCTTGCAACTGAAATCTGAAGGAGTCTCAAACAAATGTATTTCCTTTTTTTAACAAAATCCATACCTCTCTCTCTAGACTGTTATGAGTGTTTCAGAGATGGAGAATCTAACTGCGTTGGGACAGAAAAAAACTGTACCAAGGAAGACAAGTGCTTAGCTGTTGTCTCTAGGGCCAATTTGTCGTTAAGTAAGTGTATTCATTTTTGTGTTCATCTTTTTTATTATGTTGATTTGGATGATGTGGACATATCTATCTCCCTGATATTTTGGTTTCATATAAAGCAGTGTTTCTCAAATGTGATGATTTTCAGTCACCTGGACTTCAGCTAGGGGAATTTTGAGAAATATTGGTCTAAAGCAGAGATCGTCAAACTTGACAAGCTATGCTGGCTGAAGAATTCTGGAAGTTGAAGTCCACAAGTCTTAAAATTGCCAAGTTTGAAGACCTCTGGTTTAAAGTATGTCTATGCATGTATAGATACTTGTGTGTGTGTTTGGGTGTATAAAATCCCCCTTTTCCACCCTTATGGTGGTCAATGCCTTCCTCAATCACAGGTCCTCTATCATGGGCCTTCAACACAAGATTGGGGAGATGTGATAACTATTTTTGGGTGTCTGAAGGTGTTCTCAGATATCTGGAGAAGTGTCTTGTAGAAGATGAGGCAAAATCTTTAGAGTTATACCAAAAGACAGGATGAAAAGTAATAGATTCAAATTACCAGAAACAGAATTTAATGGACCAGGTAATCTTTCCTTATGGTAGGAACCGTTCATGAATGGAAAAAAATTGTCTTGGTAGGTGGTGGTGGTGGTGATGGATATTTTGGTTTCATATAATGAAATGTTTCTCAAACTTGCCAATTTTCAAACAGGTAGACAACTCCAATAATTTTTGAGAAACACTGATAGAAGTTCCTCTATCAGGGGCCTTGAGAACAAGATGAGGGAGGTGGGATAACTGTTCTCAGATACCTGAAGAAGTGTCTTGTAGAAGATGAGGAAGAAATTATAGAGTGGTTCCAAAAGGCAGGATGAGAAATGATGGGTTTACATAGCCAGGAAATTGATATTTGGTGGACACCAGGAAACCTTTTCTTATGGTAGAAACTGTTGTGGTAATAAAGTTAGCACCACCCTCCCTCCTAGAAGAGTAAAATATTTTGAGGAATATTTCAAAAAGGCAAAATGTAATATTTCCCCTAAAAGAGAAATAAAAAAAATCTTAAGGGAGACAGAAAGTCAGAGCCCCCTTCAGGACTTAATTCGATTAAACCACTAAGACATAGATCTCACTACATTGCACAATCTCGTAAGGACATTGCATCACCCACAGAAACTTCAACCAAACTTCCCAGACAGCCTACAGAGCCAGCTATGACTCCTACATGGCCCCATGGGAGTCTGACAACAGCCAATAGAATACATGTTCTTGCACAGGAACAGGAATCTCAAGTTCAAAGCCCAAGAGAAGGTATAAAAACCCTCACTCTCAACTCCATGTGGTCAGCTGCCCAGAAGGCAGAACGGCTGGTGGTTCTGCTTCATCATTAAACCCTCTTTCCAAGCAGCCTCCAGCCTCCATTTTGTCTCCAGTGTTTTTCTCCCAGATTGTAACTGAACTGGGTGGATATTTGTTACAACACTATTCAACAATGGAAAAGATTGTCATGATAGAGTCTCCTGTGATGGATATCTTTCCACAGGGATTGGATGGTCCATCTGTAAGGAATTCCCTAGAGTTCACCAATGTCACTTCTATTCTTTCCATTCAATACATAATTGTTATAGGCAGTGGTGGGATTCAACCAGTTTGCGCCACTTTGGGAGAACTGGTTGTTAACTTTCTGAGAAGTTTGGTGAACTGGTTGTTGGAAGAAATCATTAGGACAGAGAACCGGTTGTTAAATTATTTGAATCCCACCACTGGTTATAAGGCTAATTTGTTAACAACTGTGAGGAGCTAACTCTTGAGGTAAGAACTGTGTATATAACCCTTTTACATCTCATTCTTCCATTGTATACAGCTGACACAACCATGAGAAGGTTGCTTTAATGCTGCCCAACACTTGGGTGTTTCAGAATGCTCATTGGGGCATATTCTTATCTTCATCTTATCTGAAAGTTGGGAAGTACCCAAAGATATTCAATTAGTAATGTTGCACTATACCAATCACTGATTGGTATTCAGCCAACATGCTTAACCACTTATTTAGTAAGCCACGGTGGTGTAGTCGTTAGAGTGCAGAAGTGCAGGCTATTTCTGCTGACTGACGGTTGCCTGCAATTCGGCAGATCAAATCTCACTAGGCTCAAGGTTGACTCAGCCTTCCATCCTTCTGAGGTCAGTAAAATGCCCAAATTGTTGGGGGCAATATGCTGACTCTATAAAACCGCTTAGAGAGAGCTGTAAAAGCACTGTGAAGTGGTATATAAGTCTAAGTCCTATTGCTATTGCTAGTTATCCATGTTGAAGGGTTCAAACACAGGCAGAATCCCGAAGAAAACCAAGCAAGAGAAAAACTAATAGAATTATCCTTTTCAGGGGTCAGGGTCCACTGGGGGAATGAGCAGTGAGGGTGTAGAGTATCTGTCACAAGACCAGAAAGCAGTGCTAGGTTCCTACTGGTTCGGACTGCTTCTCCCAAACCAGTAGTGCTGCTTTCAAACAGAGAGCGAACCGGTTCTCTGTTCCTTTCAAAATGGGCCGGCCCACCTGCCTCTGGGTTACACCTACCTTTATTTCTGCTTCTGAAGCCCAGCTGAACTGGGGCAGCAGATTGAATTGCTGCTCCTCAGCTGTTTTCCTTTTTTTCTGAGTAATTTTCATTCAGTTGTGGATGAGTGCAAAGCATGAGCTCAGGAAACTGGTAGTAACGCCGCTAGGAACCTATCACTGCCACAAAAGAACCGAAAACTGAACTGAAGCCACAGAGTATTTACATTTGGCTGATTCCACTGATAGTTTTGGTTGGAAAACAGAGCGATGTGATGTTCAATTTATGACATTCTTTAATTATTATATTTTCTCAACAGCCCAGGATTTTATCACATCCTTTGCCAGAAGCTGTGTAGCTCCTACAAATGATTTCAGGGGCTCCTATTATTTCAATTTTGGAGACAACCATATTTTGGAGTTGAATTCTCGATTTTGCAATGAAACAGACCCAAAGTGCGAGGCTGCCATTGAAGGTATGTAAACAGCTTTGGAATCTTATTCTGCTTCTGGCACTTTTCCTATTGGGATGATTGACAGAAGAAATCTATGTATGGGAAAATTCCAATGACATCTTTCTAGTCTTTAACACTTATATACCAAGAACATTTCAAAAGGCTACTCCTAGTTCTGAAAGGAGAGATAACTGGATAGTGTTAGAAAAAATTGAAAGAGAATGCCCAAATATTTGACCAAATTATCTTTTAAGGTTGTTTGAAGGAAAGAAAGAAAAGGCTTCGCCATCTGTAACAGACATTTATCAATCAGTAAAATGTTGAAAAAAAGAGATGTTTTTAAACCTGGAGGAACGTGGTGGCTCATTGGCTAAGACGCTGAGCTTGTCGATCAGTAAGGTTGGAGGTTCGGTGGTTCGAATCCCTAGTGCTGCATAAGTTACTTGTCCCAACTTCTGTCAACCTAGCAGTTCGAAAGCATGTAAAAATGTAAGTAGAAAAATAGGAACCACCTTTGGTGGGAAGGGAACGGCATTCTGTGTGCCTTTGGCGATTAGTCATGCTGGCCACATGACCACGGAGACGTCTTCGGACAGCGCTGTCTCTTCGGCTTTGAAACGGAGATGAGCATCGCCCCCTAGAGTCGGGAATAACTAGCACATAGGTCCGAGGGAAGCTTTACCTTTAGGCAACATAGTTCCAGTTGTTTGATCTTCAATGTTCATGCATGGTCCATTTTCTCTTCCCCGTTGATACACTTACAACAAGAACAAGCACAACAATAACAATCCTCATGTCAAACGCCATGAGCAAATTATCCTGCATACAGTGGAACCTCGGGTCACAAACGCTTCTGACTACGACCAAATCGGGTGCAGAACAAAATATCCACTAAATGTTTCACTCTGGTCACAAACACATCCTGGGGTCTGTGTGTGATCAAGCACAGTGGCACCAATTTCCCCTTCCACACTCTTTTTTTTTGGACGTGCATGCACCATCGATCTTGCTTCTGGTCACGATCAAATCAGGTTGCAACCAAAGTCTTGAAAGAGATTATGGTTGTGACTAGAGGTTCCACTGTATGCTTCGTATGGGATTTTTTTTTAAAAAAAAACCCCAAAATTCTGCAATTTCTCATTTTGCAATTTTGAAAAAAAGCCTTTTTATGGCTTTTGAGTTCTACAAAGGGTGTCTCTAGAGCCCTGGGGGCACAGTGGTTAAATGCAGTCTTGCAGGTGAACTCTGCCCATAGCCCGGAGTTCGATCCTGATGGACTTGAGGTTGACTCAGCCTTCCATCCTTCTGAAGCAGATAAAACGAGGACTCAGATTGTTGGGGGCAATAGGCTGACATGGCAAACTGCCCAGAATGTAAAACACTTTGAAGCTGCTGGGCTTTTTAATAATATATTTTCCTATTGGAAGAAGAACCAAAGATTTCCCTTTCGACTCAGGGCAAAGCGTGCCAGGAACATCCTGGAATTCCTTCTGAAATTGAAAGACAGCAGAGATCAAGGGACATCAGAACATCAGAAAGGCAAAAGGATTAGAAATCCAATTATTCTACTGTTTAGCAGATTTGGCTGGGGCAGTGGTAGGATTCAAACAACTTAACAACCAGTTCTCTGCCCTAATGGCCAGCAGGGTAGGTGTGGCTCGGTGGTCATGTGACCGAATGGATGTGGCCAACTCAAGTCGATGGGCACTTCGCCTTAGCTGTTACAGTGTCATAAGGGTTAACCGGAGAGGCAGTTTCTGTAAGCAGGGCAATAAAGATTAGGCTGGAAACAACACCAGAATGTTTCCTTCCTGCCTTCCTTACAGGATTAGCCCTGGAAAGTGGAAAAAAACAAAAGCAGATTTCTTCCAACAATCAGTTCTCTGAACTGCTTAGAAAGTTAACAACCGGCAGTGGTGGTACTCAAATAATTTAACAACCAGTTCTCTGCCCTAATGATTTCTTCCAACGATCAGTTCACCAAACTGCTCAGAAAGTTAACAACCGGTTCTCCTGAATAGGTGTCAACTTGCTGAATCCCACCATTGCCTGGGGTAAAAAGTCAGTGAAAGGGAAAACAAGCTGTGTTGATAATTGCTTTAAATCCATTATTTTGCTACATGAACTTATTTTGTCACTTGCAGTTGATAGCATGCGCATATTTGAAAATGGGAAATTTTGCCCAAAGTGTTACAGAACAGGTCATGATAACTGTGAGAGCGATGGAGATGTATTTTGTGTGGGAAATTTCGTGAACTGTACTGAAGTGAATGGAGAAATAACTCATCCACTCTCTGGTAAGCTGTCTTTATTTTTTCTCTTTTCTTTAAACTCCCTTTGCTGTTAGCTATATTAAGCCAGCCAGAATCTAGAGGTTTTTTTTTTTAAAAAAAAAAAAAAGCTAGGGAATGCTAAGAACATGCTATAAATGTGATGGCATGCAGCCTGTCAATTTCTAAATAGCTAAAGGTCATAACCAGTCACGAAACCTAGCTGATTAAAATATACAGGCAGTCCTTGACTTAAAACCATATATATATATATGTATGTATGTATGTATGTATGTATGTATGTATGTACGTACGTACGTACGTACGTACGTACATATGTATATATAGATACCTTTTACCCTGGCTTGGCTGATAAGGAGTCGAGCTCTGTGGCTTAGTGGTTAACACATCTGCCTAAGATGCAATACAGCACAGGTTTGATTCCCAGTAAGGGTATGGCTAGCTGATGAGAGCTAAATAGCTTGAAATAGATCTATACTAGTCTCCCTTTATTTATTTATCAGCACAAATACAACATACATACACACACACACACAAACACACACACACACACATGTTGTGTTTCCCTGAAAATAAGACAGGGTCTTATTTTCTTTTGACACCTCCCCAATTTTGCATGGGCCTTATTATCGGGGTGGGGAGTTATTGGTTTGGGATTGCCGTGTAGCTGCTCTCTTGGGAGCAGACGCCCGAAGAGCCGTGCACAGCCTCAGGGGCAAATGGCTGTGTTGTGCTGTTGCAGTAGCGCAACAAAGCCACCATGAGGTGACCACGTTTATGAGCAGCCGCCTGGCAACCCCCCTTTCTAGCCGGGCAGAGCGCCACTCACCGACCCAGTAATATCCCAAAGGCCACACGGCGGTCTGCCCAGCTGAAAAGAGAGGTTGCGCAAGCACTTGTTCTGCCTCCAGCCTCACCATGCCCAGCTCTCCCTGCAGGACCGGGTCAGGGCTCCACCGTGGCCCCGCTGCCGCCCTGCTACTGCCGCTGCCGCCGCCATGCTCCGAGCATAACCGACTTCCAAACTCCAGAGATCCACTGCCGAGTCTTCCAGCAGTGGCCGCTCTGGGACTACGCTCTATGGTTGTGGGCTGGCTGTGGGAAGACTCTCTGTCCCACCAGAGTCTTCCAACACCTTGATTCCTCTGTTCCATGTCCATCATCAGTGCCCTGTCCTTAGTTTAGATATCGTTCATACATTTGGTGAAAGGAAAATGTAGAAATACTTTGAACAAGCCCATAACCTAAATCACTGTTTCCTTCTACATTAGGTGCAATAATCCCTTTTGCGGGAAAAGGCTGTGCCAGCCGATCGGTTTGCGACCTTCAGGGGAAGTTGTTCAATCATGGCCATTACAAAATCAATTTTAAAAAGCTTCAGTGTTCTAAAGCCAACGGGGCTCTTTCATCGTTGCGACGCCTGGCTTTCACTCTGGAGAAGAAGGACCTGGGGCCACAGGTGGCCTTCTTCCTTCCATGCATCCTTGGGATCTTTGCTGTGAAAATTCTCTCCTAGTTAAGTCAAAAGTAGCTTGCGAAGGGCTTAAGAAGAATCAGGCTGGGGTCAATCCCCCTCCCTTTAAGCACTGATGATGTTATCTAGTTTGGTATGGAAGTGTTTGCAAGCTCACAGAACAGCAAGGAGCCCACAACTAAATTTACGCTGCAAAATCTTACACCTGTCTGTTGCCACTCTTATTGTCCTTCCCAATGTTGCCATCTATTGGTATTCTTTCAAGGGAGAATTGATGAGCTAAGTGGGAATTGTTAATTGCATTTAATGTAAGCTTTCATTCTGCTGATATGGAATTAAAACGAATGCCATTTATGTCCTCCTGCCTTCTGGAAATGTTTGGCCCCATCTTCTGAATGCGGTTGGGAGTCCCACCCAAAGGCTAAATTCAACTTCAGGCATCCAAATTTGCTTGGCTCCGGTGTGTTTCCCTTGAAGTCAATGGGATTTAAGTTGAGTTTGATGAAGAGATTCCATTGACTTTGGTGGCATTAAACCATTGATTTCAATCAGTACAATTCAGTTGGTTAATTAACTGTAGCTATGCATTCATGGCAGAGGTGGGTTCCTACCAGTTCGCACCTATTCGGTAGAACCGGTTCGTCAAATCTACCGAACCGGTTAGAAGAGGTTCCACCAGTGGACCCGGAAAGCAGGCCACACCTACAGAAGAGGTTCCAAAAATTTTTGAAACCCACCACTGACACACACACACACACACACACACACACACACACACACTCACTCACACTCACAGAGAGAGAGAGAGAGAAAGAGAAAGAGAAAGGAAGGAAGAAAGAAATAAATAAAAAAAGAAAAAAGGAAAGAAAAAGTGAGAGAGGGAGATGAAAGAAAAAAAAGGAAAAAGGGACAGAGAGACAAAAGGAAGGAAAGATAGATAGATAGATAGATAGATAGATAGATAGATAGATAGATAGATAGATAGATAGATAGATAGATAGATAGAGAACACATGGCCGGCAAGCCACTCCCACCAGGTCACATGGCCAGTAAGCCACTCCCACAAAGGAGGCCACACCCACAGAGTAGGTTCGAAAATTTTTTGAAACCCATCACTGATTCATGGTATCATGGGCGAAGAGCCCATCGACCTGAGTGATGTTGAGTTGGCCACACCCCTACGGTCACATGACCACCGAGCCACACCTACCCAGCTGGACATTAGGGCAGAGAACTGGTTGTTAAATTATTTGAATCCCACCACTGCTTACCAGGGTTTTGGTGATATATTTATTCAACATGATGCTGGAACAGTTGCTCTTAAAACCCGACCTTGAAATGTTGCAGGCAGTATTGAACAGACCGATATCCTTTAGTCTGTATTGAGACCACAGTTTGCAGGCATTTCCTTTCTCTGAAAAGAGGGCTTCAGTTCATGCTGCGTTTTTCTACCTTTCCAAAATTGCATCTCTCCGCTCAATTGTCAAAAAATTAAAATAAAAGCAATTAGATATTTAACTCTCCTGTCTTCTTGTTGTTGTTTTCACAAAAAACATCCAATCCATATTTATTTCCTTCCTTAATCTTTTTCGTTGAGAATGCCTGGAAAGGTCGCGCATCAGGCCAAGGCAAAAATCATGGTTTATTTAAATGGCTGGTTTGTGGATTCACACATTACATTAAACCATCAATCCCAACGTACAAACTCCAGCATCTGGATTCGCTTACAGTACTTTAGAGTCTGCCTTGTGACTGGCTGGACTTTAGCATATTGCGTGAGTGTAGTCAGCAAGGTAATTCAGTTTATCAAAAATAAATAAATAGGAGAATTCTAATTTTTACACCTATATCTGGTCTAAGCGCGTTGTGTGCGTTGATGTTCATTGGAATCAGGGGTGAAATCTACTTGTCTTCGTTACTGGTTCGCAAATGTGGGTGCATGTGCCACCTCTGCGCATGTGCAGAGTGTCAAAACTGATGTGATGGTGTCCGGGTGTGTGGGCGGAGCCTACTACTAAGGGCGCCTGAAAGGTAAGTAGAACAGCGGGGGGGGGGGAATCCACTTTGCCACACAATTTAGATTAGGTAGTGTAGGAAGTTATCACCCAGCCCTCTCCCAGAAAAATGAAAAATCCTAGGAAATATTGAAAAGGCAGAATATTTCTCTGGATATGAGAAGAAAGAAACATGTTTTGAAAGACAGAACAGCTCCGTGTAGCTTCCTGCCCATTCCCACTTTGTCAATGGGCCATTAAGAAGGGCAAGCTTGTCCCTTTTACATAATAAAGACTTTTCCACTTCAGCTCTAGGGGGATGGGATTAAGGCATGATAATATTGGCCCTTTACTCAATTGACCACATGGCATCTGACAACTCAACCAAACCTGGATTCAAAACGCAGCCTAGAGAGTTGCCCCTGCATGGGCCCATGGGAGTCTGACAACCAATCGGAATACAAGCTCAAGATCAAAGGCCAGAGAGGGCATAAAACCAGGATCTCAGCATCTCAGTCCTTCCTTCTCTTCTTCTCCACCAACATTGAAGCATGTGATCACCTTTTCTGTTCAGGGCTCAAGCCATGTGGTCCTGTCCTCCAATACATCATCTTTCCAAGCAGCCTCCATGTCTCCAGTGTCTTTTCCCCCACTTGGAGCCGAATCCAGAAGGACATTTCTTTCATCACTAGATAGCAGGAAATCCTGCTTTCTAGCTAATATAAATTGCACGTTCATAGCTGATCGTCGGGAATATCGTCCCGAACCGAGAGCTTTTTTTTTACTACTGGTTTGGACAAGCCGGTCCGAACCAGTAGCATTTCACCCCTGAATGGGATCTATTTCTGAGTTGCTATAGCATTTAATACATTGATATTACTGACTGGGTTCTCATGTCAAATTAAGCCACAGTTTGCTTAATCATGGTTTGTTAAACCTTCTTGGAGGCTGCTCCGACCCACTGGAATGACCTCCCCGTGGAGATTCGTACCCTCACTACCCTCCAGACCTTCCGCATAGCCCTTAAATCCTGGCTGTCCCGACAGGCCTGGGGCTAAAGATTCTAACCCCACTCGAATAGTATGACTGTTGTGCTTTTAATGATGTATTGTCTTATGTTTATAACTTGTTTGTCCTTCCTCTCCCCCCTGAATTGTGAGCCGCCCCGAGTCCCCTCAGGGAAAAGGGCGGCATACAAATAAAGTAATTACAATTACAATTACAATTACAACCATAATTGGCTGTGTTGGCACTTTAAACCTACTCACCCCACCCCACCCCAAAAAAACATTTTGATTGTCGTAAGGTGAGAATCTGAACTTTAGAAGGAATTTCAGTTCCTGCCCGAAATGCCAATATATTTCAACATTGCTCCTTTTGGAAGAGTTATTGATCACCATAACCTGCGAATCAGTCCTGAAAAATTGATTCGAATCCTAATTATTAAAATACATAAGCCGGAACTGTTGGATGATGATACTGTTTATCTCAAAAGAAATTCTCTTCCGGTTATACTGATTCACTGCGAAAGTAAAAGTTGCCCTGATGATCTGATTGGAGACTATTGTTTCAGATGAAATCCTGCAATATTGCTCCATTATTACTCATTACTTTCCCATTAAGATGTAAGTTCCTAATGGACGTGGATTGCATTTTACATTCTGTCTCCTCTTATATTTTATTGAAAACATTGTGCAGCGTGCATAATGTATAAATGTGGGATGCACCATTACAGCAAGAAGAATCTTCTGAGAGCATTGGACAGAGAATAAAATGTTTGCACTGAGCACTCTAGTCAATTTTGGCTATAGTACATGATATCATGTTGGTCCTTGCCTAAGACTATTGGAAGCATTTGAAAAGATGGTCAAGGGATCAGATAAAGTCTCATCCTCTATCTTAGAAACTGGGAGACAGAGAGTTGTACTCTCA
The DNA here is from genome assembly GCF_051295495.1 of Thamnophis sirtalis. NCBI lineage: Eukaryota > Metazoa > Chordata > Lepidosauria > Squamata > Natricidae > Thamnophis > Thamnophis sirtalis. The sequence goes on from NW_028261393.1 coordinate 7,297,201, forward strand.
GTTTAGGAATGAAAGCAGCTGGGTGACTTTAGGCCGCTCACCTGGAGACTGTAAATTCTAGTTCCATTTTAGGCATGAAACTGGGCTGGATGGCTTTGAGCCAATCAGTAGGAGGCAGTGAGTTCTAATCCTGCCTTAGGCATGAAAACTGGCTGGGTGACTTTAGGCCACTCACCTGGAGATAGTGAGTTCTAGTTCCGTCGTACTTTGTATATTCCTTTCTTTTTCTTTATACTTTTTCATACTTCTATTCCTTGTTTCTTTTGATTGTTAGTTTATGGGGTTTTCTAATGCATAGGCTTTGTAAAATTAATAAAATTATTTGAAAAGGAAAGGAGAAAGAAGAACTGAGATCAGGCTTGACACTGTTCTGACCCAGGCTTCCCAAGAGCGTGAAGCAAACTCCTTGTCCCATCAAAAAACCTTTTGAGTAATTGACTTGATTTCTGCTCATTCACATCCAGCAAAGTCTTTCAAGGGATGATTTCCAGTCACAGACCTTATCTGTCTTGGGAGGATTTACAGTCATAGACCTTATCTGGCTTGGGAGGATTTACAGTCATAGACCTTATCTGGCTTGGGAGGATTTACAGTCACAGATCTTATCTGGCTTGGAGAGCTGCCAGGCTGATATCTGCAGAACTTAGCAAGGAGTCTCAGAGAGTCACGAACCAATTAAGCGAACTAATGGTCTCCTGCAAACTCCACTCCCCTTTCACCCCTCTTTTATTTCTTCTGGGAGGGGCCATTCATCATCCACCTGTGGCCTTACTCCCAAGTCGACCCCTGTTCCTTAGCTATTCCCTTCGTCTGGCAACTGTGTGTATGTGCCAGAGGTGGGTTCCTACCAGTTCCCACCTATTCGATAGAACCGGTTTGTCAAATCTACCGAACCGGTTAGAAGAGGTTCCACCAGTGGACCCGGAAAGCAGGCCACACCTACAGAAGAGGTTCCAAACATTTTTGAAACCCACCACTGGTCCTTGGATGTGATTATTCTACACTATCATACTCCTATTTATAAAACTCAGTGCCTCTGTGAAAGGTAAGGATGACTACTGCGTTTGTGGCGCAATCAGAACATTGCGTGTGTTGAAGTTGTTTTAATGCAAACCAAAGATGCCTTTTAAAAAACAAGTTTACATCCTATTCTTATGCATGCCAGGGCTGTGTGTGAGGTGGTTCTGACAAGTGTCGTTGGCATCCTCATATCCGGTCACATGGGTGGCAAGCCATTCCCATCCGGTCTCATGGGCGGCAAGCCACTCCCACAAAGGAGGCCACACCCACAGAGTAGGTTGGAACAATTTTTGAAACCCACCACTGGTATGCGCACACTGGGAACAGGCTCCATATATTCATCTGCCTCACTGATGTCTGACTCTAAAGGCAGCTGATAACTGTCAGACGGCCCTGGCCCCCTCTCTGCCTCTGACACAGAGCCCTCATCCGAGCCTTCCCCAGACTCCAGGACTGGCCCATGTTCCTCCCCAACCTCCTCACTGTCTGAATCTGCTGCCAGATCCGCTGGTGGGCTACAATAGAAACTCCCCGTAGAGGCCTCCAGGCCCAGAAATTCCCCCGTGGATTGGGGAAGTCCCTATTCTAGTCTCATTTCTGCTAAAGGAACTCCCTAGATGGCTCTCAGCCTAGCCTACCTCACAGGGTCGTTGCTATGGACAAAAATGGCAGGTGGGAGAGTAGCAACCTTGGCTACTTTGAGTTCCTGATCGAAAATCAGAGAAGAAAACAACCAACCAAACAAAGAACTCAATTTACTTTAGCTCTCAGGCCCTCACTCCGTCTTTCTTTCTTCTTTCATCCAATATTATGAGAGAGGTTTGGCTAGCATGAGACCTAATGTCATACTTTAATAACATAAAGCGCCAACTCTCAAAACGGTTAAGTGCTGCAGCGTTCTTAATGGTCGGACTTTTATTTATTTTTTTTAAATTCACTTTCTCACTGCAGTGCACTTAACTGTTGGATCGGTGCCAGGCTATGCGTAGCATGCAATGTTTTTCCCAACTCTGATACTGCAGAGGTACATAAGGATGGACTGGGTCAACACCCCAACACTCCCGATTTTCAATTTCCTAAAAATGTAGAAGGAGGAAGAAGAGGAGGGGTGGGTGTAAGGAGAGGAGAAGAAATACGGTAGCATCTAACATTTATTCATCAGAATCTGGAGGAATCTCATGTACCGCATTTGCTTTAATAAATAATATTTTAAAAGGACAGAAAGGATAAAATATGGGAGCACAAATAATTATCTGACAGGGGAAGCCAACAGGGTAACTTGTTGTTGGAAAGATTATTCCTGTTTTTTGGAGCAAAGATATTTAGAAGAAGAGATGCAGCTCAACCACGGGAAATCTCTTTTAAAACCAGCATCTGAATTCTGTCAAATCCCAGAGGGCAACCCTCATCAACAAGGAAAAAAAAAACCTCTCCTGAATTTCAGAACAAAGAAACAACAACTGCTGGCTTGAGAGAAAGCTAAAAGCATCCCAAGCTGGGTTTGATTTTTTTATTTTGATCCTTCCTTTATAAGGTTGGTGGCTGGAAATTCTGATGGTCCTGCTCACCTTGTAGAGGTGGGAGAAAGAAAGAAAGAAAGAAAGAAAGAAAGAAAGAAAGAAAGAAAGAAAGAAAGAAAGAAAGAAAGAAAGAAAGAAAGAAAGAAAGAAAAAAAGAAAGAAAGAAAGAAAGAAAGACAAGGGGGAGGGAGGGAGGAAGAATATAGGAAGGAAGGAAGGAAGGAAGAAGAAAGAAAGAAAGAAAGAAAGAAAGAAAGAAAGAAGAGAGGAAGGGAGAATATAGGAAGGAAGGAAAAAAGGAAGGAAGATGAGAAGGAAGAAAGAATTTAGGGAGGGAGGAAAGGAAAAAGAATATAGGAAGGAAGGAAGGAAGAAGAAAGAAAGAAGAGAGGGAGGGAGAATATAGGAAGGAAGGAAGGAAGGAAAGAAGGAAGGAAGGAAGATGAGAAGGAAGGAAGAATTTAGGGAGGGAGGGAGGGAGGGAGAAAGAATATAGGAAGGAAGAAAGGAAGAAGAAAGAAAGAGGGAGGGAGAAAAAATATAGGAAGGAACGAAGGAAGAAAAAAGAAGAGAGGGAGAATATAGGAAGGAAGGAAAGAAGGAGGAAGGAAGGAAGGAAGAATTTGGGAAGGGAGAAAGAATATTGGAAGGAAGGAAGCAAAGGAAAGAAAGAAAACAAAACTGCAGATTGTTTGTACCCAGCAATAAGATTTATCTTATTGTCTAATGATAAAGTCTAAAAAATAATTGGATGTGGGCTAATGTGCCATTGTTTTTTACAATGATGCAAGGCTCTTAATTGGCTTTGATGCAAAAGGCACGGCTGCCTTTATGGAAAGTTGCTATCTCACCACTTTAGCTTGACCACAACCCCTTTGTACGGTGGGGGGGGGAGAAGAGAAGAGGCAGGGGAGGAGCAGTGATTGGACACTTCCTCTGTCTTTTTGGCTGCCTTCTCCATAAAGCCAGACTCGCTCCATCCGAAGCAGAGCCCTGGATGCATTCAACAAGCTTCCCAGCCCAGCTCTGATTCCAGCCAACATCTGTCAACATGGAGACATCTTTGGTCATCTGCCTTCTGACAGCTTCCATTACTCTGGGTGAGTACCTTCGTTGGGGAGGATTTATGATTGAAGGGGTCTTTTTCTGGACGATGGGTTCCAATCCTTCCAATCGTGCCTGAGAGGGGAGGAAGGAATCGCCAATGCTTATTAAATTGATTTCAAGTATCTCTCCCCCCACCTTTTAAGCTGATCACCTCTTCATAAAATAGGCGGTGGCCTTCAGTGGCAACATGTTGGAAACAGCACTACCTCTGCCGTTAAAGAAGGCTGGAGGGATTTGCTTCAGTCAGTGCTATGTGGGTCTCTCAAACTGTATGTCGCCTACGTGGGAACACAAGACTTGTGTCCTTCTTCATATGCGGGCAGAGGTTCGGGGGCTCAGCCGGGCAAACTGTTGAGGTTGGATCACAAGCATTCACAACTATCGCTGGAGGCATGGGAATCCATGGGTTATGGGCTGCTGGATACTTGACAAGGGTTTGGGCAAAAACACCCCCACCTCAACTCAAGAAGCAAACATGGCAATTCTCATTTCCAGCTTTATTTTTTCATGTTCTACTAGCTGAATAACCTGGTGTTGCCCAGGTATTTATTTATGCTACTCCTGCATTAGACGGGAAAAGGAATGGATTATATCTATAGTGTCAAGTCAAAGTAATGCTGGAACACACACACACACACACACACACACACACACACACGGACGAACTTTAATCCAAAAGGCACACTATCACTGTCAAAAGTACTGTGATTTGACACTATAGATATAATTCATTCCTTTTCATTTTAGCGGCCCAGACGTTCCAGAGTTATGCTGGGACACGCACACACAAACACATGCACTCCCCCTTGAGGGATGTTAGTGTGGTGTCTTACCCCACAGTATTTGTTTCCAGAGAGTAAGTCATCTGTGTATCAAGTTTGGTTGAATTTTTTCAGCGGCCCCGGGCGTTCCAGAGTTATGCTGGAACACACACACACACAGACACACACACACAGACACACACACACACACACACACTGATTTTAGTGTAATTTCTTCATTGGGAGCCACCCAGCATTGTGGAGAGACAGGCAGCATTCAAGTTTAATCAATCAATCAATCAATCAATCAATCAATCAATTATTATTATTGTTGTTGTTGTTGTTTTGTTATTATACAATTGTATCACAGCGGCCAGTTGTTCACCGGATTTGGCATTGGTTACTAGTCGGGCCCCACCCAGGGGCCTAGGACGTCGTAACATATTTTCTTAATATGCGTGCAGATCCAAGCAGTGCGGCTTTTTGCATTTGACTGATGGTGATTTTGTCAATTTTTAACTGTTTTAAATGTAATTCCAGTGCTTTTGGAATAGCACCCAGTGTGCCAATTACCACTGGAATTACCACTGCTGGTTTGTGCCATAGTCGTTGAATTTCGATTTTTAAGTCCTGATATCTTGCGATTTTTTCATGTTCCTTCTCGGCGACCCTGCTATCACCTGGTATTGCGATGTCTATGATTGTGACCTTATTTTTCTCAACCAGTGTGATGTCTGGTGTATTATGCGCCAGTATTTTGTCGGTTTGTATACGGAAATCCCACAAGATCTTGACCATCTGATTTTCGGTGACTTTTTCAGGCTGATGTTCCCACCAGTTTGTTGCTGTTTTAATATTATAATTTTTGCACAAATTCCAATGGATCATTTGTGCTACTGAATTGTGCCGCAATTTATAATCAGTCTGCGCGATTTTTTTACAGCAGCTGAGTATGTGATCAACAGTTTCATCAGCTTCTTTGCAAAGTCTGCATTTGGCATCATCAGAGGATTTTTCGATTTTGGCCTTAATGGCATTTGTGCGGATAGCTTGTTCTTGCGCAGCCAGGATTAGTGACTAAAGATTATTATGTTAATCTTTGGTGAGATTCACAGCCTTTGGAGCTGGTTGGTAGCTCAACGGCTCGAGTCCTAGGAACTGTTCACAGGGCTGATCACATGGTGAAGCAGAAGTTTAAACAGGATTTGGCATTTTTATCCATCTATCAAGTTCTTTCAACGGCCTAGATTGTTGTTGTTGTTGTTGTTGTTGTTGTTGTTGCTGTTGTTATGATTAGTCACGTTGTCAGACAGATTATTACCAGTATCATTTAACTTTGGCAAAGAAAGGAAACAGAAAGGAGAGGAAAGGAGAAAAGAGAAAGGAAAGGAAAATGAGTCTTTCTTTTTTTAACTCTTGTTTTCTTCAGTTTTTGCAAAGTCTCGGGAATGTATCGTTTGTCAATCAAGTGGAAAGGACTGCCAAGGGGATAAGAAAGAGTGCTCTGCTCCGGGAGACAAATGTGGCATCACTTCGATGGAACAGATTTTGGGTAGGTACAAATTCAGCATGCAGCCAATCAACATTATTCTGAAGGGTCTCTTCTATGGACTGGGCTGATTTTATCCTGCAGGTTAAAGCATATGCGGAATCAATGACGTGGTTTCATTATTGGGCTTCACGGCTTTAAGAAAGAAGATCTCTCTCCCTCTCTCTCTCTCTCTCTCTCTCTCTCTCTCTCTCTCTCTCTCCCTCCCTCCCTCCCTCCCTCTCTCTCCCTCTCTCCCTCTCTCCCCTCTCTCTGTTTCTGTCTTTGTCTCCCTCTTTCTCTGTGGGTGGGTCTGTCTCTCTGTCTCTCTCAGTCTCCCTCTTTCTCTGTCTGTCTGTCTCTCTCCCCCTCTCTCTATTTCTGTCTTTGTTTCTCTTTCTCTGTGGGTGGGTCTGTCTCTCTGTCTCCCTTTCTCTCTGCCTATCTCTCTCTCTGTCTGTCTGTCTCTCTCTGTCTCTCGGTCTCTCTGTCTCTCTCCCTCCTTCTCTGCTTCTGTCTTTGTCTCTCTCTTTCTCTGTGGGTGGGTCTGTCTCTCTGTCTCTCTCAGTCTCCCTCTCTCTCTGCCTATCTCTCTCTCGGTCTCTGTCTGTCTGTCTGTGTCTGTCTGTCTGTCTCTTTCTCTCTCTGTCTCCTCCTCTCTCTGTTTCTGTCTTTGTCTCTCTCTTTCTCTGTAGGTGGGTCTGTCTCTCTGTCTCTCTCAGTCCCCCCCTCTCTCTGCCTCTCTCTCTCTCTCTCTGTCTGTCTGTCTGTCTGTCTGTCTCTCTTTCTCTCTCTCCCTCTCCCTGTCAATTAGAATCCTAAACTGCTCTTTGCTGAGATGGATAGAAACAGTAAAGGCTGCTCAAATGTACTTCAAACACCATACGTGCTTTTCTAGATTCATGTGATGCCTTTTCTCGGGAGTGTGTCTGTGTGTTTTTGTGTGTGAAGCAGAGCCTCTCAATGGTCACACACACACACACACACACACACACCACCAGCATCCTGGGTGATAGTCGCTTCCCTCAATTGCCGACTTCCTTCCTAGATTGGCTAATCTAATCTGGAGAGCAGGGAAGGGAAAAACAGAGAGACAACTCCTTTGTTTATTATCTTGTTCATTTATTACCCCAGTTTTATTGCCTTTATAATTAACTCAAGGCAGGGGAATTTTTTCCAGTGCTGTTGTTGTAACTTCAAATGGTACCTAAACAAAGAATTGCAAACTAGGGACTAGCTGCTTTGTAGGTCCTAGAACAGGGGTGTCAAACTCAAGGCCCGTGGGCTTGAACTGGCCCTCAGGTGACTTAGATCTGGCCCACGGGGCGGTGCTGGAAAGAGCAAAAGACTGGCTCTCAGTGTCTCTGCCTCTGAGAGCAGCTCAGTTTTTGCTGGCAGGGGGCGATCAAAAGAAACGAAAAACAAAACAAAAGGAGAAACATTCCCCCTTTTGTATTTGAGCCATCCAAGAAGGACAGGAAAGGAGGAAGGGGAAGAGGAAAGACAAAGAAAAAGGAAAGAGAGCAAGGAAGGGAAAATAAGGGAAGAGCGGAAGGAAGAAGAAAAATAAGAAAATAAGGAAAAAGGGGAAGGAAAAAGAAGAGAAGGAAGGAAGGAAGGAGATTATAATGAGAGTGATGGGGAGGTCTCAAGGAAGCTTGGCCTTAGCACTTGGCCATCAGAGCAGAGGTGAGTTGCTGCTGGTTCCTCCCCAGATTGGGTGAACCAGTAATGGTGGTGGCTCCGCCCACCCACATACGCAGAAGTGTTGTGCAATTGCACGAGTGCAAGCGTGCGCATGAGCGAACCAGTAGTAAGATAAATTGCAACCTACCACTGCACCATAGGTGCCCGCCACATTCATTTCATTTCATTTATTAAATTTATAGGCCGCCCAATCCCGGGGGACTCCAGGCGGCTTACAACGAAAGAAGAAAAAAAGAAAAGCAAAATAAATAAAGAAATAATTAAAAATTCACAACACACATACACTCTGATCAGGGCTGGATCTTAACACTAAGGTCAACAGCCCCATGCCTGCCGGAACAGCCAGGTTTTAACAGCTTTCCTGAAGGCCATGAGAGTGGGTAAGGTCCGGACCTCTGGGGGTAGCTGATTCCACAGGGTCGAAGCAGCCACAGAGAAGACCCTTCTCTGGGGGACCGCCAGCCGACACTGTCCAGATGACGGTATCCGAAGGAGGCCCACCCTGTGGGATCTTATCGGCCGTAGGGAGGTGTGTGGCAGTAGGCGATCTCGTAGATAGCCAGGTCCTAAGCCATGTAGGGCTTTAAAGGTAATAACCAACACCTTGAATTGCGTTCGGAGACCAATTGGCAGCCAGTGCAGCTCGCGGAGGACAGGTGTAACATGGGTGTATCTCGGTACACCCAATATCGCTCGTGCGGCTGCATTCTGGACTAGCTGTAGTCTCCGAACGCTTTTCAAGGGTAGCCCCATGTAGAGCGCATCTCATGCCCGCATGGCCACACCTACCATGGCCACCCCCACCCCTGGCCATGCGCCTCCCCAGCCCTCCGAGGTCAAACACAACCCTGATGTGGCCCTCAATGAAATCAAGTTTGACTCCCCTGTTCTAGGACATGAATCAAGTAACTCATGAGGATAATTAACCGGTGGAGTGGCTTGCCTTCAGAAGCTGCGGGTGCCCCACCACTGGAGGCTTTTAAAGAAGAAACTGGGCACCCGCATTTCTCAATTTGTGTAGGGCCTCCTGCTTGAGGAGGGGGTTGGACTAGAAGGCCTCCAAGGTCCTTTCTAGTTCTATTCAGATGGATGTTCCGACTTCTCTGGAGGCTAGCAGATGGTGGAAGATTGAGGCAGAAGCCTTGGGACCTTGGAGAAGCACTGGGGATGCTGAAGGTTCGTGCTCATGAGGTTTTGATCCGCCATTCACAGAGATACTGAGCAATTCACCATTTCAGACACCAACTCTCTCTCTCTTTTTTGGGATCCCTACAGGGTCAACCAGTAACGCCGTGAATAAGAGCTGCATCCCTCCAAAGGACTGTGACAAGGGCTTGGCTGTTCTGGACTTGGGCAACAACCAGCTCATCAGAGGCTTCGTTTTCTGCTGCAAGGACGATCAATGCGCCAACCCTCCCAGCTGTATGCTTTGGGGGCTCTCCTTTTCTCTGATTCTTTGTCATTCTTTCCCTGCCCCCCATTTTCCACACCTAAAGAAAAATCTCTTGCATGGGATCCTACCTCATTTGTCTGTGTGTGTGTGGGGGCGTTTTGGTGAGATGTAGAGTAGCACGATGGTCCCAGGCAGGCCCACTCTCTAGGACACGTGAGCCGAAAGTGGCATGCAGAGCCATCTCCCCGGGCATCCACGCCATCGCCCGTTGCTCTTCTAGGTTCCGGTGTGCCAGCCAGCTGGTCTTCACCTGCACGAGAGTTTGAGTTTGAGTTTATTCAATTTGTAGGCCGCCCTATTCCCCCAAGGGACTCAGGGTGGCTGAACAAAGCCAAGGGAGGGGAAATTACAAAAAGTAAGACAAAGACAATCAGACAATACGAATAGTTTAAAAGCACAACAGACACAGCAAATTCGAGTAGGGGGGGGGGAACTCAACCCCAGGCTTGCTGGGACAGCCAGGTCTTCACGGCCGTCCAGAAGGCCTGAAGGGTGGAGAGGGTCCGAATCTCCATGGGGAGCTCGTTCCAAAGGGCCGGGGCAGCCACAGAGAAGGCCATCCTCCGAGTAGTCGCCAGCCAACATTGGCTGGCAGATGGAATACGGAGGAGGTCTAATCTGTGGGATCAAATGGGTCTGTGGAAGGTAATCGGCAGAAGGCGGTATCTCAAGTACCCAAGTCCAATACCATGTAGGGCTTTATAAGTAATAACTAGCACCCTAAAGCGTATCCAGAGACCAATAGGTAGCCAGTGCAGCTCGCGGAGGATAGGTATAACGTGGGTGTACCGGGGTGCACCCACCATCGCTCGCGCGGCTGCATTCTGGACCAGCTGGAAACTGGGAGATCAGCCACCTGGTGCACATGCTGATCTTCTGGTCTCTGGCATATGTATTTGCACTGGCCAGCTGGTCTTTACGCATGCATGCACACCAGAAACCAGAAGACCAAATGGCTGGTGTGCATGCCAGAAGCCGGAAGATCATCTTCCCAGCACGCGCATGCACCCCGGGTAGTTCCTCCTCCAGTTTCTGTTTGCATGCACTCACGCAGGCTCCCATTTTGGCACTCGGTGCTGAAAAGGTTCACCAACACCAACACTGATCTAGGTCTCCTCCTGATATTTCCATACTGATTCTCGTTCAGTACAATGTCAGGACTCAGTATCCATTCTAGTAAAAGGGACTTGACTTTATTCAGTGGAGCATGTTAAAAGCCTTGGGTAGGCATGGGGTGATTGTTGGCGCAGTGGTTGGAAGGCAGCACTGCAGGCAAGCTCTGCCTACTGCCAGGAGTTCGATCCTGACCAGCTCAAGGTTGACTCAGCCTTCCATCCTTCCGAGTTCGGTCAAATGAGGACTCGGATTGTTGGGGGAAAGAGGCTGATTCCGCAACTTCTTGTTTTAATCTCACTAGTAGTTCAAATATTATGGATCTCCCAGATAACGGGGCAAAGTAGTCAGATTGTGTTTCAATAAAGGGGCGGCGGGGGGGTCAACTGATCAGTTGCTTGATAATGTCGATAGGAATTGAGAAACAGGTCCTTGGTGCTCTCTGAGCTTGGTGGTTTTCTTGCAGACGCTTCATTACCAAACGAGGTAGCCCTGATGATGTTACCTAGTTTGGTAATGAAACGTCTGCAAGAAAAAAGCCACCAGGCTCAGAGAACACCAAGGACCCCACAGCTCAACCCTGAATCACAATTATTCTCTTCTATCAGAGCTGAGAAAGTTGCCAAGCGAGGAACGTGCTGAATTTCTGAATTCCCCATCCTTATTCTGAGCTCATCCCAAGCTCCTTTATTATTCTTTGAACGTAAATCCCCTCCTTCTTTCCTGCAGGGCCCTCCAGAAAAATTGTAACTACCAACAACAAGAGATGCCCGGCTTGCTACACACAGCCAAAGGAACAGAGTGGATGCGAGGCGAAGGTGATTAATTGTACCGGAGAGGATGAGACATATTGTGCAGAAGTCTTTCTTCAGAAGAAAGAAGGTAAAAACGATAGATCAGGGGTGTAATTCAGCAGGTTCTGGCAGGTTCTGGAGAACCGGTAGCAGAAATTCTGAGTAGTTTGGAGAACCGGCAAATATCACCTTTGGCTGGCCCCAGAGTGGGGTAGTCTGGAGATTTTGCAATATCCTTCCCCCAGGAGTGGGTAGGGAATGGAGATTTTACAGTATCCTTCCCCTGGAGTGGTTCAGCCATTAGCTAAACAAACAGTTTGGTTCAAATATGCTATGTCGCCAAATTGCCAACCCAGTGCAAACTTAATCTCCTAAACAATTCAGCCACAACTGTGCTTGGCCTATACCAGAGAAGTAGTCCTTGACTTACAATTGGTTGCTTAATAACCATGCGAAGTTCTGACGGACCTCCCCAGAGCTACGTGTGACTCAGTTTGGAAGTTCTGGTGGAACGAGCTACCAACAGAGATCCGGACCCTTCCCACCCTTGCGGCCTTCCCAAAAGCCACCAAGACCTGGCTGTTCCGGCAGGCCTGGGGTTGCTGATTCAAATCAGGTTCAACCCCCACAATTAAACCGGATGTATGTTGTGTTTTTAATACTGTTTGTATTGTTTGTATTCTCCCCCCTGTGTGTTATTTTATTTCATGCGTATTTGTAAGCCGCCCTGAGTCCCCCGGGATTGGGCGGCATATAAACCCATTAAATTGCATTAAATTGCAAATTGCAATTGCAAATAGCCTTCTGTTATCATATGATCACATCTCGAGCCCTTGGCAACCGGCCTGCGTTTATGGCCATTGGCAATAACCCGCAGTCACATAACCACCATTTGCCAGTTTCCAGGATTAACTTCCAGTTTCCAGCAAAAAAATTCTTTCGGCAGAGTTTGCTCATTTAACAATCATGGCAGTCATTAATGACAAAAGATGTCATCAAATTGGGCATAGTCTGTTCATGATCCACTTAACAAACAATATGACTTTTTTACTGCAATTCTGGGCTCAATATGGTCATAGGTCAAGGACTACCTGTACCCACTAATTTTCATCTGATGAAGTCGATTGCGTCAACCCTTATTGGGGAAATGCAGTTCCATGCCCTCTTGTACTCAATCCAGATAAGACCGAGTGGCTGGTGTGTTTCCCTCCTACTAATTGGCCAAGTGTTCCATCTCTCAGGCTGGGGGGTCAAACAGTACGCCCCTCAGACAGGGTCCGCAATTTGGGAGTCCTCCTGGACCCACAGCTGACTTTTGAACACCACTTGTCAGCTGTGACCAGGGGGGCATTTGCCCAGGTTCGCCTGGTGCACCAGTTGCGTCCCTACCTGAACCGGGAGGCCCTCACAACAGTCACTCGCGCCCTTGTGACCTCTAGACTGGACTACTGCAATGTGCTCTACATGGGGCAGCCCTTGAAGAGCATTCGGTGACTTCAGCTTGTCCAGAATGCAGCCGCGCGAGCGATCGTGGGTGCACCTCGGTTCACCCACGTAACACCTATCCTCTGTGAGCTGCACTGGCTGCCTATTGGTCTCTGGATACGCTTCAAGGCGCTAGTCGTCACTTATAAAGCCCTTCATGGTATTGGACCTGGGTACTTGAGAGACCGCCTGCTGCCAATTACCTCCACCAGACCGATTAGATCCCACAGACTAGGCCTCCTCCGAATTCCATCCGCCGGCCAGTGTCGACTGGCAACTACCCGGAGGAGAGCCTTCTCTGTGGCTGCTCCGACCCTCTGGAACGAACTCCCCATGGAGATTCGCACCCTCACCACCCTCCAGGCCTTCCACAAAGCCCTTAAAACCTGGCTGTTCCAACAGGCCTGAGGCTAAAGAACCGTTGCCCCTATCTCGAATGGTATGATTGTTGCGTGTTTTAAATTATGTATTGTTTTGTGTTTGTTGTTAATTTGTCTGTATCCCCCTTCCCTGGTTTGAGTTGTGAGCCGCCCTGAGTCCCCCTTCAGGGGAAAAGGGCAGCATACAAATGAAATAAACATTCAAACATTCTTTCTGGGAACTTGTACGCTGAAAGCAGAAGGAAATTTCCTCTGGGTCCTAGTTTCTCTCTCCAAGTCAGCTGGCTCTCAGGTGTTGATGGCTGTCTCCTCCCATTCTCTTTGCAGGAGGAAAAACTATGACTACCACCATGAAAGGATGCGCCAATAAGGCTTTCTGTGAGAAGTTGGAGATTCTAACCATTGATAGCCAATTTACTCTACTCCCCAATAGCAATTGTAACAATGCCGCCGGGGCAGTTAGCTCCACAACTGGATTACTTGGACTCTTCCTCTTGGCCCAGGCTGGGCTCATCTTTTCTTGATATGTCCCCAATGTTAGGAATATAATCTAACGGTTGGGTTGACAATATATAAATCATGTAACAATGTTGTACCTGTTTCTTTAAAGCATACTGTAAAATGTGATTGGTTGCTGTTTTCCTCAATCGGCCATAAGAGGGAGCCAGAACAACTGTTAGCTCTCTGTTCGTTAGATGCTCGCCTGATCTGCTCTGAGTGCCGTGAGCTATTGTAAGTTTTGCAACTGCTAGCAAACTTTGATTACTGAACTGATTATATGATACTGGACTATGTTATTTGGATTATCCCTTAACTGAAAGACGTTGATGACTGACTGTCTTATCCATGTATGACTTGGACTGTTTGATGGACTCTGATACCTCTATTTCCACGAAAGTAAAAGCCTATTTAAACTGCAATGTCTCTGTATGCTGGTTTGTGTGTTCTCCAACACAACTCTCACAACGCTTCTCTGAAGGCACTCGCTCTCCCAACAGGGAGACTTACTTTAACACTGGTTATGGGCCCAGAGTGTACCAGACGTAGCTAAAGGAGAGTTGGTGTTGATACACAATACTGCATAAAGACAGCTGTTTATTTAGTGATTGCACTATCCTGGAGAAGATGGCGAGCGACCCATCAACAAGCCTATCGATGATAACACGGTTGGATGGAACAAACTATGTTTCCTGGTCTATGAAATGCAGTCTACTCCTGCATAGGGAAGGTTTATGGGATGCTGTACAGAATCGACCGGATGCCCTTAACACTCAACATCAAAACTCAGATCTTGCTTGTGAATTCTTCCCTTTCTCCATTGCTTATGCCTCCTTGGCTTCATACAGGTCCTCACCTTTCGTGAAAATCCTTGTCTGTGCTTCGAGGATTGATTCTCAATTATTTTCTCTGCTGGTATGCAGAAAGTATAGAGTCAACATCAACCCATATATTTCAAGAGGGTTGAGTGCTAACAGCTTAAGCTCTTTCTAGTATTGCTCCTCCTATTCTTAGCTCTTTTATCAGTTGACCTGCCCACCTTGAACAAGCAAGATGTGAAAGAGAAGAAGCAGGACCCCTTTGCTTTGTCCTCCCCTCCAGCAGGGTTGAAAATGGACACCGAGGAAGTCAAGGAAATGGGTAGTGAGAAGAATGAGAAAAAGAGGTGGTCTGTCCAGAAGATAGGCCCTCTGAGGACCTATTGCCAAAGGTTGCCTCTAATCCCTGATGGCTGAGAACAGAATGGAGGGAGGGTGCTGCTAGTTACTGAATGCTGAAGAGAGTTCACTGTGGCAACATCATTGACACACTTCATGGAAACCATTGTATTGTCAACTCTGAAGCTGGTTTGTCTGAGGCCTTCTTGGAGGCTTCAGTGTTGCCACAATGGTGATGAGAGATAGGAAGGGGGAATGGAGATAAGTTGGGGTTTTTGTAGCCAAAGCAAAATAGTTTCCCCCTGAGAACCAAGGACATTCCCACAGGTGGCTGAAGAGAGGAGGAGTGAAGTTTCCAAGCAACTGGACAGAGCCTTGGTTGGACCATGTGACAGATTGTTTGGGAAAAGGGGGGACTTTTACTTTTAATTAGGTGAAAACTGTGGGGAACCTTCACAGTTGGTTTTCACCAGTTTGTGCCAATATGATATGCCCAATAAACTTGTTCTTTGATGAACCCACTTGCCTCAGACTTCTGTTTGCTATGGGTGTGTTACTTGGAACCCTGACGTGCATTTATGGTGTGAGGTAAAAATAGTCAAACTGAAGGTCACGGAAATGATCATCTAAGTATAAAGGATCAGGACTTTGATCATGCTGCTGTAATCTTCTATTTATGGACCCTGGTGTTGTGTGCATTGGGGTGGAGTGTAAAATGGGCAGCGTCTGGGCTAAGGTCAGTGGTGGGATTCAGCCGGTTCGCACCTATTCGAGAGAACCGGTTGGTAACTTTCCACAAAGTTCGGAGAACCGGTTGTTGGAAGAAATCTCCTTTTGTTTCTCCCCACTTTACAGGGCTAATCCTGTAAGGAAGTTCCTACCAGTTCGCACCTATTCTATAGAACTGGTTCGTTAAATCTACCGAACCGGCTAGAAGAACTTCCACCAGTGGATCCGGAAAGCAGGCCACACCCACAGAAGAGGTTCCAAAATTTGTTGAAACCCACCACTGCTACACAAACACACACACACACACACACACACACACACACACACACAGAGAGAGAGAGAGAGAAACAGACTGACACACAGAGAGAGCGAGAAAGAGAAAGAAAGGAAGAAATAAATAAATGAAAAAGAAAGAAAAAGAGTGAGAGAGATGAAAGAAAAAAGAAAAAAGGGACAGAGAGACAAAAGGAAGGAAAGAAAGAGAGAGAGAGAGAGAGAGAGAAAGAAAGAAAGAAAGAAAGAAAGAAAGAAAGAAAGAAAGAAAGAAAACACATGGCCGGCAAGCCACTCCCACCAGGTCACGTGGCCGGCAAGCCACTCCCACAAAGGAAGCCACAGCCACAGAGTAGGTTCCAAAATTTTTTGAAACCCATCACTGCCGGAACCGGTACTAAAAAATGCTTTAAAAAGTGGAGGGAAAAAAAAGGTTCTGATGATCACACAGCCCAGCTGATTGTTATGGAACCTTTTCTTTTTTCAATTTTAAAACTTTTTTTTAACTATTGGTTTTGGGGAACTTTAGCATTTTTTTGCTACTGCTTCTAGTAAACCAGCCAGAACCAGTAGCATTTCACCCCTGGTTTTTTTTATGTAAACTTTTGAAGGCTGAACATTATAAATAAACACCAGGTTGTATATATTCCTGAATTTTATGCCATGGTGGTATCACACCTGTGGTTCTCCAGATATTCCAAATCTTCTAACACACTTTACTACTGGATATGATGCTCAACATGTGTTTTGGAACTTCACGTGCAGCGCCATCTAGAACATTGTGAGGTATCCTGTCCTTCACTACTAGGAAAAATATTCTTTGCCACCAAGAAACATGCCTATCACCAGTTACCTCCCACTGGTTCCATCACAAAACCGCGGTAGACTAAAGCGCGCTTGACGAAAGCGCGTACATGATGTCATCACAGCGCGACGAAAACAGTACGCTGTGAGCGGTAAACTTAAAATTAATGTGTAAATCTAAACCTAACCCCCCAAAACCTAACCCTAACCCTAAACCTAAGCCTAACCCTTAACCTAACTCTAAACCTAACCCTATACCTAACCCTTAACCTAACGCTAAACCTAACGCTAATCCTTAACCTAACCCTAAACCTAACCCTAACGCTTAACGTAACCCTAAACCTAACCCTAACCCTTAACCTAACCCTAACCCTAAACCTAAACCTAACCCTTACCTTTATGTGAATCGGCTTGCTTTAAAAGCGCTTTTTAAAGCGCCCTTTTTTCTCCGCGGTCGTATTTGTCGCGCTGCTGATGACATCAGGTACGCACTTTAATCGGGCGCGCTTTAGTGGACCGCGGTTTTGACGGGTCACGCCTCCCACTTACCTACTACAAAACTGCATCCTATATTCCATATTTTCTGGAAGTTCTTCCAAGTTCTTATTGAACTCATGTCATGGATTGCGATGACCTCAAGGACGATAAGGAAAATGAAGTGACTGCTTTCCATGGGCTACAGCATTTACTACTTCAATCACTCTTTGTCTATCTGCTCTTAGATGTATTTGGGACATCAAAGTCCAGAGTTTCTTGAGCTTTTTCTGGAGTCACATTAGTGGAAGAATCAGGGGGACGTGTTCTCCTTACAGATGGATCAAGGACAGTGGTGGCTAAGGAGACCCTATATCATTTCAGACAAATGATTGTCCAATCTCTTCTTAAGTTTCCATCCATTGCTTCTTGTCCTGCCTTCAGGTGCTTTGGAGAATAGCTTGTGTTCTGTCCCCCCTCCTTCGCTCGTTCAAAGACGACAGGCAGACAGACTTAAAAGGAAATAACTTTATCAGTCCTGGCTTCTGCTGGCTGTGAGCCCAAAATTAAACATAAATAAAGTCTCTGGCAAGAAGATAACAGAATGAAAAACAAAGATCTCTTACGGCCAAACCATGTGTACGGAAAGAAAGCAAATCACTTATCCAAGTGCCTTTCACAAACAAACCACGACCGATGAACGATGAACGTTGACTTCTGCCACCAGGGCGTGGCACCATCAGTCCTTTTATCTCCAGAAGACCACACTAACGAGCCCCAGCTGCATTGTTATTCCTGCATCCCAACTCAACTCACAGCAAACTTCTGCTGAGTCACAACAGCTTGACTCCCTCTTCTTTGTGGCAGCGCCTCAGATATTGCGTTGATGATCCCTGCTTCCAAAGCTGGATGCGTTTCCACCACAATTTTTGGCATTTCCCCCAAACAAATCCAACCTTCCCAATGTTTCCATTTTTTTTTTGCACGAAGGACAGTCCATTTCATGCTTTGTATAACTCTGAAGCATGGGTTGTGTAGTTCTGAGGATGAGCTTAGAACTGTTGGGCCAATGATGACATATTCTATAGTGGGAACATTTTGAGAATTTTGAATTTGCAAACAAATTGTATTTCGAAGTGAGCAAATGGTGATGGTGATTTAGAGATGAAGAAAGCATTCTCTGACAGATAGATATGCATTACTCAACAAAACTTTGATGGAAATAACAGAAAAAAGAGGTACTACCGTCTTCCTCATTTTATTGCTCTTTTTATCGAAAATCAAGAGATTCTTTTACTATTTTTAGGGTGGGTGGCATTTCCTCTCCCTTCCCATCTAACATGCTATTTTGAAATTCTGCAGGATTCTGCAGATCTGGGTTTGTTTTTGTTTTTTTTGTCTTTTCATCGGTAGAATTAAAGCAATTGCTTCAACTACGGAGAGGCTTAGTAGTTGAAGCAAAATCCATTACTATAATTTGTTTCACTTCCTCATATGCTCCAGCAGGCCTGTCAAAATCCATTTCTCCGTGGCTAAGAGGAGTTGAAGGAAGTTTTAGCTGTATTTTGTAAGCCGAACATCTCACTAGGTTAAATCAAACTGCCTTCTTATATACCTAATATAATACAATAATAATATAATGCAATGATAATATAATACAATGCAATGCAATGCAATGCAATACAATACAATACAATATAATATGTCATATCATCTGACTAATAGATTAGGTAAGATCTCACCTCCATCCTGTTTCACATTAATCCTTTTATCTAGTTTGTTGTTAATATTAATTTTTAATTTTAATGCTTCATGTTTTAATATTTCTAACTTAAGCCACCCAGTTGCTTGATAGCAAGATGAAAAAGAAAGATATTTAATAAATACTACTACTACTACTACTACTACTACTACTACTACTACTACTACTACTACTACTACTACATATGTTTTATGGAGTTGTGATGGCTCAATGTTTAAAGATGCTGAGCTGGTCAGCTGGAAAACCGACAGCCTGGGTTGGAGACCCAAGGGCCGCACAGTGGGGTGAGCTCCCGTTCCTTGCCCTAGCTCCTTCCCACCGAGCAGTTGGAAAGCATGCCAATGCAAACAGTTAAATAGGTACCACTTCGGGGGGGGGGGGAAGTAACAGTGATTCAGGTTCACCCAACATGGTAATCCCAACTAAAGTCAGGAAAGGACTGCACTTGTCCCCATTTTATGACATTTCCTGCCACGGTTGTTAAGTGGATGGTTGCAGTTAAGCTAATAACCTGAGATAGGTAAGTGAATCTGGCTACCCGCCTTGAATTTGCTTGTCAGAAGGTCGCAAAAAGGGACCATATTCCGCCAGGATGCCGCCACCATCATAAATACGAACCCGTTGCGAAGGATCCAAAGTTTGGTCACATGAGGATGCCGCAATGGTCGTAAGTGTGAAAAATGGCCATAAGTCACATTTTCAGTGATGTGGTCACTAAGTGAACTGCTGTAAGTCGAGGACTACCCTCAGGGGTGGTATTCACTTACTTCCCCTACCAGTTCGCAAATGTGAGTGCACGCCCCCCCCCATTGATGTGTGCACTCAACTTTCTGCGCATGTGCTTTGAATGTGCGCGTGGCTTGCACCCATGCACATTTATTTATTTATTTATTTATTTATTTATTTATTTATTTATTTATTTATTTATTTATTTATTTATTTATTTATTTATTTATTTATTTATTTGTTAGACTTATATACCGCTTCATAGGGCTTTCAGCCCTCTCTAAGTGGTTTACAATTTTTTTTAAGCAAATTGAGTCAGCAACTTGCCCCCACAGTCCGGGTCCTCATTTCATCCACCTCGGAAGGATGGAAGGCTGAGTCGACCTTGAGCCGGTGAGATTTGAACCGCTGAACTGCAGATCATAGTCAGCTAAAGTGGCCTGCAGTACTGCACCCTAACCACTGTGCCACCTCGGCTCTTCCACATGGCTTGAAAACACACCTAAATAGGATGGCATATAGTCTGGGCCTCACAATTTCCACTACTGGTTCATGTGAAGCAGTCTGAACTGGCTGAATACCACCTCTGATTACCACGGCTCTCCCCTTCCAATGTATTTTCAGCTCCTTGAAAACTTCTGTTTAAGAGACTTTGTTCGTGTTTAACAAGCCTCAAATCCTTTCCTTTGGTTTTACGGCAAGAGAAAGAATGCGGCAGTGCCAGCTTTGGCTCTGGAAATTGCGTGGATAGACGTCCCAGCTGCACACATTTGGATGAACCCTGTCAGTTAAGGTAAAGGTTCCCCTGGCACATATGTGCTAGTCGTTCCTGACTCTAGGGGGCGGTGCTCATCTCCGTTTCCAAGCCGAAGAACCAAAGCTGTCCAGAGACGTCTCCGTGGTCATGTGGCCGGCATGACTCAACGCCGAAGGTGCATGGAACGCTGTTCCCTTCCCACCAAAGGGGGTCCCTATTTTTCTACTCGCATTTTTTACATGCTTTCGAATGGCTAGGTTGGCAGAAGCTGGGGACAAGTCACGGGAGCTCCCTCCGTTAAACGGTGCTAGGGATTCGAACCGCCAAACTGCCGACCTTTCTGATCAACAGGCTCAGCGTCTTAGCCCCTGAGCCACCGTGTCCCGCAGTTACAATGACGCAGTTCAAATTTTCAGCAGCAATTCAACCGCGCTTAATAAGCAGTCTGTGTTTTCGTCTGGAGGATAAGAATTGGCAACTTTAAAACTGGCACCGGGCAAAATATGTAAAGATGACTTTGGCTGGCTATTAAATGTTTAATCTTTTATTTGGCTTCATTCCCAAGTCAGTTTGTTGTTCAAGTAACTTTTACTTTTGGACAGCAAAACAGGAAGCAAGTAGATTTAGTTTCCCGCAAAGCATTCCTTCTGTTGTCTCTCTCTCTCCCCCCTACTTCCAGAAAACCATTTTTATTTCTTAAATCCGTCTCTTTTTTCAGGAAGTGGTGGTTTGGGGCCGCTGTTAAAAATGCTTCCTCAGCTTCGGGCAACCTAAGAGTATTTCCTATATTCAGGATTTCCAGATCTGCTGCTTTGAACAAAGCACCAGTCAGCCGTCATGAAGACTTCGCTGATAACCTTCCTTCCTGTCACCCTATTTATTACCAAAGGTAAGTAGGCAACAGGGACAAATGTTTTGAGGCGAACGGCTTCCATGCCTTCGCTGCTTTTGGAAATTTGTAGCATATATTTTTTTCAAGAGAATTTGTGGCGCGCAGACAAGGCTGTAGACTTTCAAAGAAAGGAATAATTCTATTTTGCATACAGAAAGGGAGGTGTTTTGGGGGAGCTGATGAAATCTCTAGGCTAGTGTTTTTTCAAACTTTCAACTTTTAAGGTGTGAAAACTTCATCTACCAGAATCCCCCAAAACAGACCCCAGTGAGATTCTGGGCAGGATCTGTAAATAGTAGTACTATCTTCTACAGGATCGGAATACCGTTGCAGACTGTTTTGAAATATAGAATAGAACAGAATAGAGTAGATTAGAGTAGAATAGAGTAGATTAGAGTAGATTAGAGTAGATTAGAGTAGATTAGAGTAGAGTAGAGTAGAGTAGAGTAGAGTAGAATAAAATAGGAATAAAATAGGAATAAAATAGAATAGAATAGAATAGTTGGAAGGAACCTTGGAGGTCTTCTAGTCCAACCCGGTATATAAGTCTAACTGCTATTGCTATTAACCCCCTGCCTAGTCAGGAAGCCCTACACCATTTCAGTCAAATGGTTATCCAACATCTTCTTAAAAACTTCCAGTGTTGGAGCATATAGATTGGGGAAATCTAGTTTTGTGGCTTTTATAATCCTCCGTTGGTAAATGGATTTCAGTGTCTGGATGCAAAGAACTGAATCGCTGTGAAAAAATTAAAATCTGAAAATTTAATTTTAAAGTTAACATTTTTTTAAAAAAATCCCCCTCTTCTGATTTGGGGGATGCAAAAGTTGGAAATGTGAACATGATCAAAATTTAGCAAAAATTCTTGGCTGGAGTTAACTGGACTTATTTCTCAATTCCAGTGTTCTTAACCACCGCTCCAAACTCATATGTTATAATTTAACTTTTTGGGGGTAATTTTAATTTCTTCCTATATTTATAATTGCTTGGATATTTGGGTATTTTATCTCTCAGTAAGTCGCTGAGATTCATCTCGAATCATGAGATGGGCAGCAAATGAATTTAATAATAAGAATAATTTAACAACGCCATATCCAGTCTGAATATTTGGCTGATGGTGTGATGTAATGGGATAATATTAGGTAGTACCTAATATTGTCTTGGGTGCAATCCAAAAAACATCTGGCGCACCACTCGAACCCCACTTGCATTGATAAAACCACCATCGATCAATAGCAAAAGGCAGCTGGCATCCTGTGAGGATACCTTTAACATCATCAAACAACAACATCTGCCTATCCCAGATCATTGGGAAGGATGAAGATGGATAAAAATGGCATATCCAGTCTGAACATCTGGCTGACTATGAACCATAATAATAATAATAATAATAATAATAATAATAATAATACTCAATGAACCACCTTTAATAGTTCAAGTTCACATATTTATTTTATTTGCATCCTGAAAACTGTTTGGAAGTTTAGGTAATATTGTCCCTCTGGGTATCTAGAAGGCTGGCAGCACAGTGGTTAGAAGGCAAGCAAATTCTGCCCGCAGTCTGGAGTTCAATCCTGATGGGGCTGAAGGTTGACTCAGCCTTCCATCCTTCTGAGGTCGGTAAAATGAGGACCCAGATGGTTGGGGGCAATGTGCTGACATTGTAAACAGCCCAGAAAGTGCTATAAAGCACAATGGGACAGCTTATAATTAATTGCTCTATTTTAGTGCACCACTCCCTTAAATTAGCTTCATAGAGCTAGCCTACAGTTTAAGGGATTTAGAAGATGTACATCTGGAAGGTTATTGATGAAATCTTGCTGTGACCTTGGTCTTAAACTGGGCAGAGAGGGGAAAAAAAGAAAGTTTCCAATTTGCCGTTCTTTTGTTGTTGTTGATGTTGTAGGAATATCTCTGGAATGTGAAGAATGCTTTGGACTAGGAGGTTGTTTTGGGAATATGGTGGCATGTGACTTTGGGAAAGACACATGCAGTGTTACCAATTTGGTCCTCCCAACGGGTAAGTTTAAGAAGATGTGTCTCCTACAGGCCCCAAGGAGGTTGTTCTTATTTCATTATTATTCTGCCTTTATTATTTTATAAATAACTTGGGGCAGGGAAAATACCCAATACTCCTTCTGACTGACTCGTATTTCCTCACACTGTGGCCTGGGAGGGAATGATTGGCTTTCATGACTAAAGTGGGATTAGAACTCACCATCTCCTGGTGATTGGCCTGAAGACACCTAGCTGGCTTTCATGGCTAAAGCAGGACTAGGACCAGGGGTAGGTTCCTACCGGTTTGGACCAGTTCAGCCGAGTTGGTAGTAACTCAGCCGGCCACACCCCCAAACCGGTTCTATCAGCAGTGCCACAGGGGGCGTCATCTTGTTTTTGGCTTCTGCACATGCGCAGAAGCAATTTTTTTACTACTGTGCATGTGCATGTAGCACGCATCAAGCGCCGATGTGTGCAAAGCACGTCCTTGAGCAAACTGGCAGTAAAAGAAGCCAGAACCCACCCCTGACTAGAACTCACCTTCTCCTGGTGATTAGCCCAAAGTCACCCAGCCATCTTTCATGGCTAAAGTGGGACTAGAACTCCCGGTCTCCCAGTTTTTGGCATGGTGGCTTAATCCCTAGACCATCCGTAGTATACATCAAGAATGAGGCTCCCATAGAGAGGAGTGGTCGAGGGGGAGGGGAAGTAGGCTAGAGGGGAATGATGGAGGGAAGATGGAAAGTTGGAGGGGGGTGAAAGAAAGAGGTGTATGGAGGGTCGAAGAGGTATATTGGGTTTCTATTTCTGGGGGTATTGTTGACAAGAGGAATTGCTGTGATTATTGTTTAATGTTGTATGGCCCCGGTTATGCACAGTATATATGTGACTGTATGAAAATGAGAAATGGAAAATAAAAAACACATTTTACAAAAAAAAAAAAAGAAAAAAGAATGAGGCTCCCAAAAAGTAGGCACATATTACCTCAATTAAAAAATACTTAAGATTTGGGGTTTTTTTTATGGGTAAGGTCCCAAGTGTTCCTCAACCTACTCACTCTGGACTGAGTTCTGAAGGGAGGAATCTTTGGTGGAAGGACTAAGTTCTCCTCACTGGGAGAAACCCAACTGGAGCCATGCAACAAAGGGGTGTCAAACTCGATTTTATTGAGGGCCGCATCAGGGTTGTGTTTGACCTTGGGGGGGGATGAGGGATGTGTGACAAGGGTGAGCATGGCCAGTTCGACGTCACTCATGTCAAGGGTGCCTGTGGTGACCTGAGTTCTGTGCCAGTGAAAATGGGCTCCCGAACTCCGTTTTCAGCTACGACGGCCTCCTGCAAACCTCTGTCAGTGAAAACAGAGCTTGGGAGGGAGCTCCATTTTCGCTGGCAGAGGCACCATAGGCCGGTCATTTGTTGCTTTCTGGGCAGCCTGCGGGCCAGATCTAAGCAGCCTGCAGGCCGGATCTGGCCCCCAGGCCTTGAGTTTGACACCCCTGATCCAACAACTTGCTTGGCCTTTGAAAGTGAATACCTTCTGTTCTGTTCTCAAACATGCTTCCTACTGACTCTGCAACAACCTTCATGGTTTCTTTGGGTGGTAAAGCTGTTTCCCCCTCTTCATTTCCCACAGGGCTATTCCTGACTATAAAAACCTGTGTCTCATCCGAGGTCTGTGACAAAGGCATTCAAGTCATTAACTTGGGCCAGCGAGGAAAAGCTGTTGGCCACTTAAGATGCTGCAAAGGAGATGACTGTGGAGTCACAGTCCGTCCAGGTAGGTCAGGCTGTGGTTCTTCTCACTCAGGTTTCCCCGTCTTGTTCTCTGCTTCAGGTGTTCTGGGAACTGCACTTCAAACAGTCACTAAGCGAAGTGCTGTTTGTCAAGGACTGCCAGTACCTTGTCATGAATATTCTTAATAAGCATTATTAGTCTCTCTCTCTCTCTCTCTCTCTCTCTCTCTCTCTCTCTCTCTCTCTCTCTCTCTCTCTCTCTCCCTCTCCCTCTCCCTCCCTCCCTCCCTCCCTCCCTCCATCACCTATCACCTATCACCTATCACCTATCACCTATCACCTATCACCTATCACCTATCACCTATCACCTATCACCTATCATCTCTCTCTCTCTCTCTCTCTCTCTCTCTATCTATCTATCTATCTATCTATCTACTGTATCTCTCCATCTCTCTATCTCTCTATCTCTATCCATGCATCCATGCACCATGCATCCATGCATCCATGCATCCATGCATCCATGCATCCATGCATCCATGCATCCATGCATCCATGCATCCATGCATCCATGCATCCATGCATCCATGCATCCATCCATCCATCCATGCATGCATCCATGCATCCATGCATCCACGCATCCACGCAACCACGCATCCACGCAACCACGCATCCACCCATCTATCTATCAATGGCTGTGTGTGTGTGTGTGTTTGTGTGTATGTTTGTGTGTGTGTTTGTGTGTGTGTGTGTGTTTCAGCATAACTCTGGAACACCCTGAGCAATTTCAACCCAACTTGGTACACAGATGACTTATTCTCTGGGAAAAAATAGCATGGGGTTTTTGCAGTATTCTTCCCCTGCCATGCCCACAAAACCATGTCCACAAAGCCACACCCACAGAACTGGTAGAAAATTGTTTTGAATCCGGCCACTGCCTAAAGCCCTTTTCATTGGGAATATATTTGTATCTCATCCCATGTCTGATGGTTCTACTTTTTTCTATAGAAATGCCCAAGAAGGCCCCAGGCAATGGGAAGCAGTGCCCAGCATGCTTTGCACTGGGAAAAACATGTTTCGAAGAAGTTACGAATTGCACTGGAGATGAGCTGTACTGTGTCGAAGGACTTCTGGGTAATTAATTATCTACTTAGGTCAACCTTCCTCAAATTACATTAGCCTGATTTTGGATGACAACGTCCCTCGATCAAGAGGAACAGATCCCCAGCTCAAGATTTCCAATGGAAGTCTCCATGAGGAAGGCTGTCTTAGAAGCCTCCAGGTTGAGTTCATACATTGGCCAAAGCCTTGGTTGGTTGGTTGTGGGCGGGTGGTGGTGGTTCCTGCGGGCATTACTACCGGTTCGGTGCCTGAACAATTTTGGAGAACCGGAAAATAGGCTGGCCCCACCCTCACTTCCTCCCAGCCTCCCAGCTGATCTTCTTTTGTTGCCCTGAACAGGAGAAGGGAGCTGGAAAGCAGGTTAGTGGGGTGGGGAGGGAATGGGGATTTTGCAGTAGCCTTCCCCTGCCATGCCCAACACACCACGCCACGCCCACCATGCCACGCCCACCACGCCATGCCCACCAAGCCACCCCCACCAAGCCACCCCCACCAAGCCACGCCCACATAACTGGTAGTAAAAAAAAATTGAATCCCACCACTGCACTCATCCCTTTCATTTTCTCTACAGATATAAGTCGTCTGGAGGTCAGCTTGAAGGGATGTGCAAACAGAGCTCTCTGTGATAGTCTGGTTGGATATGAAGCCATGGCTCCTGTAAACAGTGGACATGACGCTATGCAATGCACACCAGGCTCTTCAATCTACCAACAGGAAGTCTCAACCGTTGGCCAATGGAATGACCTAACCCAAGGGAACTCTGGGGGTGTTAATAATTCCATACCCAGATGGTTTGGGCTCATCATCACAATTCTTTCTGGCATCCTTCTGGGGAAACTCCTGGGTTGATTTTTTGCCAAGTGTAAAGATTTCATCATAGGAGAAAAATCGAGCTGGCCTATGGTATTCCAAAATCTGGAGTCGGGTAGCATTTTTTCAGCTAAGAATGTTTATTAAAAGCAATACGTTTTGTTTTTTTGTGAGCTGCAGCTGACATCCGAAATAGGCTTCATTAGATGCTTTAAACCATCAGGTTACCTAAAGATCCAATGATCCAGCTAGCTTCCAACTTCTGTCTCTTCTATAATCATAGATATTTTAAAAGAAAACGAGGAAAGGTTCATTACTCAGAGGCTCACAGCACTTGAGTTAATGCTTTTGATATCCAGGAGTGTCCCTCTAACAATAGAAGGGCGGGCTAATGTCCTTTAATGTTATCACTAACGGTGATGGTGAGAATCAATGCTCAATTGTGGTTCTCAATCACTATCAGATCGATGTACAGTCTTTAATTCCTTTCAGCAGTAACCAAGGCAGAGTTCCTTCTTTGTGGTTCTAGAAACAAATTCAAAGATTACGAATAGAACAGAACAGAGCAGGATTCTTTATTGGCCAAGTGTGATTGGACATACGAGGAATTTGTCTTCGTTGCATAAGCCCTCATTGTACATAAAGCTGTAAGCAATAAATCATGATCACAGTCATCTTAAAAAATACGTTCATCATAACTCATAAGCTTTTGATCAGGAGCACTTATATTAGGAAGAAAGAAGGTAGTCATCAGAAAAGAACTCCATCAATAGGACGGTCAGGTAAAGCCTCTTTATACAATTTATTCCATTGCCAAAATTGCCAGCGCCATTTTTTAAAGGTCCTCCAATGAAAAAAAAAAGAAGAACAGGGATGAAAGCTTCATTTTTCTGGAAAACTCTACCTGCTTGTAATTTTGAAAACCAAGAACCCAGTGCTGGGATTCAGCCGGTTCAGGCTGATAGCAATAGCAATAGCAATAGCAGATTTTTATATACCGCTTCATAGGGCTTTCAGCCCTCTCTAAGCGGTTTACAGAGTCAGCATATTGCCCCCAACAACAATCCGGGTCCTCATTTTACCCACCTCGGAAGCAATAGCAATAGCAATAGCAGTAGACTTATATACCGCTTCATAGGGCTTTCAGCCCTCTCTAAGCGGTTTACAGAGAGTCAGCATATTGCCCCCAACAATCCGGGTCCTCATTTTACCCACCTCGGAAGGATGGAAGGCTGAGTCAACCCTGAGCTGGTGAGATTTGAACCGCTGAACTGCTGATCTAGCAGTCAGCTGAAGTGGCCTGCAGTACTGCACTCTACCCACTGCGCCACCACGGCTCTTCGATTCAGGTGAACCGGTTATTAAATTTCTGACTGGCCCCAACCCTTCCTGCCTTGCCCCTTCCAGGAGTCCCCTCACACCCCGTTTTGGCTCCCAGGTGACGGCATTTGCCTAAGAATAGACCAAGACTCTGTTTCCTGCCTAAAAACATGTTTCTCCATTTCTCATCCAGGGAAATGTAGTATTCTGCCTTTTTAATATTTCCTAAAATATTTCATTTTCCTAGGAGAGGAGTGGGTGCTAACTTCCTACAGGAGCTTCCTCAAATCAGGAAGGGATTATGAAGTGAACTTCGTAAGCTGGCATATTGGTGGAAAATATCTTTTCTCTCTCTCTCTCATACCCAGCAGTTTATATATAACTTAATATCTGTTAGGGGTATCTCCGTTGGGAGACAGAAAGTAGCACAGCGGAATGTACAGCTAGAGAGAAGGAACTTTTCTAGTAGAAGAAACACACAAACAGAGTCTCAGACACTGCTAGTAAAAACAAGTAGCTTTACTACTAATAATTGCTTCACAAGCAGTGATAGTAGATGTGTGTCCAAACACAATTCAAAGAACAATTGCTTACAGTCGCAGTTCACATTCCAGTCATCAAGCAAGCAAGTAGTTATCAAGCATAGGACAAGCAGAGAGAGAGAGAGAGAGAGAGAGAGAGCTTTCCTGACTCCCTCTTATTGCAAAGTTAATTACAGCTGACTGTAAAGTCAATTACAGCTAATAAGTTACATTCACCCATTTAAAGCAACATCGACCATTTGTTATTGTATATCAGTGGTTCCCAAACTTGGCAACTTTAAGACTTGTGGACTTCAACTCCCAGAATTCTCCAGCCAGCAGCAATTCTGGGAGTTGAAGTCCACAAGTCTTAAAGCTGCCAAGTTTGGGAACCACTGTTGTATATGAATCTATATTGCCTACCCAACACTAGGAGTATACTCTCAACAATATCCAAAAAAGCATTTTGAGGTCAGTGAGTCGGTCAAAGTAAGCAGACAGGAAACATCTGTTTCCTGCAAAGTTGGCCTGCAGGATGGATTGGAGGCCTGGCATTTTCTCTCCAGCCTCTCCTCCCGCCCCACGGCCAATGCATAGACTTGTCGTTCACACAAATAGCTTAGCACTCAACTCAACGGCCTGAGCACAAACCGGGCTTAATGCACACAGGGGCAAATACAGATGCTAGGTCTTGAGCTAACCTGACCAAGTTTGTTATTTGAGCACAAGTTGCAGTGGGAAGAACGATCTGGATCAGTGTTTGAGTTGAAGTCCGGACATCTTCAAGTTGCCAAGGTTGAGAAACACTGATCTGGAGGATGAACTATCAACAGGACAACAACCAGATAATAGAAAATTTGAGTCCAGGAGAGAGCTGTCATTTGGGAAAGATTCTCAGATAGGACCATGCCTAGTTCTTGCAAAGATAAAAGGATGGAGAGGAAACTGTGTTTAGACTGGCAGAATTGATGTCAACCCTGGGGGTAGACAAGACTTGGAAATCAAAAATTACAAATGTTTTACAAATTACAAATTACAAATTACTTTTATTATGAGGTTAGAGCAGGGATGGGATTCAGCTGGTTTGCACTGTCTGAATCCCACCAGCATGTTAACTTTTACATCTGGTTCGCCAAAGAGAGGTGAGAGGTACCTTTGGACTTGCAAGATTCGATTACTGTAACCTTACAATAAAAATTGTGCAGTGTTGGTTCTTTTTATCTGGACTAATTTGAAGTGCTGGTACATACCATGGCATGATATGGCCAAGAGGTGGCACTATAGCACTGATATCATTACTTCCTTTCCACTCATCAGGAAGGCAGATAACAGAGTTGGAAGGGACCTTGGAGGTCTTCTAATCCAACCCCTTTTTTTCAAGCAGGAAACCCTACACTATTTCAGACAAATGGCTATCCAACATCTTCTCTCTTTTTTTGCAATCTGTTTTTTTTTATTTTTAAACATAAAAAAACAATATTAAAAAAAGATCTCATCCATTACATACACTTGTAACATTTGGTTACAAGTGTTTTTGCATCCATATTCTCAGTTACATTTGCAATCACAATTTTTTCATCTAATATAACTAAATACCTCACTTTCATTGTACAATGTATATTCAATTACAATTAATATTTTTTCCAATAAACCTAATTCCCTTACATTCTTGATTGACTGTTTAATAACAATATATCTTTATATAATCACATATCCTGATATGAAAAAGATTTACCAACCATTTATATTTGTATATCACTGTTTTCAATTATGTATAATCCCACCAATCAACTATCCCAATCAATCAACTATGCTTATATTCATTATTGTCCTTCTTCATCATACATTCAAACAAAGATGTTATTTCAGACAAATGGCTATCCAACATCTTCTTAAAGACTTCCAGTATTGGAGCATTCACAACTTCTGGAGGCAACTTCTGTTCCACTGATTAATTGTTCTCACTGTCAGGAAATTTCTCCTTAGTTCTAAGTTGCTTCTCTCCTTGATTAGTTTCCACCCATCGCTTCTTGTCCTATCCTCAGATGCACTGGAGCAACCCACTACAGGCGTATGTCGTTGCAACCCACCACTGACCCAGATGGACATTTCTTCCAACACAACCTTCTGGCAAGCCAAGTCTGTGGGGAAACCAGATTCCCTTAATAACAACCGTGTTACTAATTGAACAACTGCCGTGGTTCACTTCACAACGGTGGCAGGAAAAGTCGTAAAATGGGGCAAAACTCACTTAACAAATTTCTCGCTTGGCCACAAAAAAAATTGGGGGGGGGAGCGTTGTGGTCGTAAGTTGAGAACTACCTGTAGTGCGCATGCATTCCCTGAAAACAGGAAGGCCAAGCATGCAGAGTCCTCAAATGTCTGAAAAACTGGGCACGTACCAATATGGACTCCCTTCAGTCGAAGAGGGCATCGACCTCTCTTAAAAGGTTTACAAACGTTTGCCCAGCGATTGCAAAAGAGCAACTAGATCAGACAAGAAGAGAAGTGTACCCTTAGCCTGTGTGCAACTTCAGGGTTGCATAATAATATTTATATAAGAAGGGGAGGGGGAAGAACAGTGACTATTCCTGCAATGATATTGCTGTTCCGTACTACAGATAGTCCTCCTCGGCTTCCGATGGCAATCGAGCCCCAAATTTCTGATGCTAAGCAAGACACTTCTTCTGCCCTGTTTTACGACCTTTCTTGCCAAAGCTTTTCTAGCTTTTTCTTAAAAACCTCCAGCGATGGAGCACCCACAACTTCTGGAGGCAAGTTGTTCCACTGGTTAATTGTTCTGTCAGGAAATTTCTCCTTAGTTCTAGGTTGCTTCTCTCCTTGATTAGTTTCCACCCGTTGCGTCTTGTCCTGCCTTCAGGGGCTTTGGAGAATAGCTTGACTGCCTCTTCTTTGGGGCAGCCCCTGAGATACTGGAAGACTGCTATCATGTCTCCCCTAGGCCTTCTTTTCATCAGACTAGACATACCCAGTTCCTGCAACCGTTCTTCCTATGTTTTATCCTCCAGTCCCCTAATCATCTTCGTTGCTCTTCTCTGCACTCTTTCTAGAGTCTCAACATCTTTTTTTATATTGTGGCAACCAAAACTGAATGCAGTATTCCAAGTGTGGCCTCACCAAGGCATTATAAAGCCCCTCAAATATTGGAAGACTGCTATCATGTCTCCCCTAGTCCTTCTTTTCATTAAACTAGACAAACCCAGTTCCTGCAACTGTTCTTCATATGTTTTGCAACCATTCTTCACCTGAAATCAATATTGACCACCTGGTGAATTTTTAATCTCAAATAATACTATCATGCCTGTAAGCCAGGCTGATCCAGCAGGCTACAGAAAGTTGGCTCCAGGATCAGAACAGGTCAAGCCCTTCTGGGCGATTGCCTCAGGTTATCCTTGAAAAGGACAGTGGACTGGCCAGAGATTTACCTTTAAAAAAAAAATCTCTATCTGGGTGGAAAGTAAATATATCCCAGAGGGATAATGGGCGGCTGAGAGGTGGTTCCAAAAACATAGTCTACTAGCTCTGCTACAAAAAGGAAACACATTGTGCCCATTGACCGGTGGCATCTGGTAGTCTTTGAGAAAAAATACTGGCTGCAGCTTCTTGAAGCTCTACGTAAGTGCCTACTTCCTTCTTAAGGGTTGAGGACCCTTCTACAAAGACTTGGATTCCTTTTACCTTACTTCAAGGTGGGCTGCTCCTGACCTTGGTTGATAGCCTTTGTTTGTTGGGCAGATAGTAAGAATGGAGTTTATTCTATGTTGCTACCCAAATATTAATCTTGAAAGGTGGGGAAATTTATGTATGGGTATATGTGTGAGATGGAGATGATGCGAGTCCCCATCCAGTGTTTCAAATGATCTGGGAGCTCAACGGAAGGCAGGAAAACAGAATGAAAGGGTTGGAAGGGGCTTTGGAGGTCTTCTAGTCCAACCCTCGGCTCAAGCAGGAAACTATCATTGTCTAATCCAGTGGTTCCCAACGTGGGGCCCACGCCCCGCAGGAGGGCAATGTGATCTTTAATGGGGCAATTTGAATCCTGTTGAAACCAAGTTAATGGCCTTTTAGGCTTTCTCTGTGTGAATAGAGTTCACTTTTTTGAGTAAAGTAAGAATTATATGTCACTGGTGTGTGTGTG